>NW_025050983.1:0-12678 GCF_019279795.1 Protopterus annectens
TTTAAAATATCACTTTAAGTACACATAAAATGCAGATTTTAGTTCTGATGTTGCAGCAGCACAATATAGTCATGATTATGATGTATATTGCATTTACCATCTTGAAAAAAGGAATATTTACATGTTTGCCATGAATGAAATTTAATGGGACCTTACAGGCCATCAGACCATGACGAAAGTTACCTGAGTTTGAACGGTGGTTCATGTACTTGAAGATTCAGGAAGGAGAGGATCGGACTGAATGGGTCATTGTCCAGTGACAGTAAGTGGAGGCTTGCTGACTCCAGTGATATGGCACTTACTAGGGACAGGAGTTTCATTTACAAAGACATTTATGTCAGCTCTCATTAATATAGGACCATGTGCACATGGGGGAAGGGCACAGTAAGCCCCCTCAGTCATATCAGAGACCACATTAGCCATTGGGGAGATGGGCAAAAAATAGACAAGCCTTAAATGCTTTCTTGTGGATCTTCTAGCTGGCTGGAAAAGTGGAAGTGTTGGAGACGTTGCTAGCCATTTCCAATAAAGCTTCATGGAATGGTCAATGCTGATATCAGCCTTCCCCTGTGGACCATCACACTGTCAGTCATGGTGTCCATTAACACTGGGTGCAGAGCCAGTTGCTAGGTGGTTGACAGTGGTAGCAGACACAAGCTCACAGTGCAGGATAACAGCTTTTATGCCTGCCTGATGGCAGGTTTCTTTTTAGCTTTCACCCTGGGCATGACTGTAACTGGTTAGCTTTGCAAGGTTGAGGACATAATAACTTAAATTTACAGCAGGTATGTTGTGCAAATATAACAGTAAAATAATTATGATAACTAAGATATGAGTTGTATCTTCATATCCTTTAGAATTAGACCTTTCTGATATGGTGCGCTTATTCTAATTCTGTAGAATATGGTGCGCTTATTCTAATTCTGTAGAATATGGTGTAGTTATTCTAATTCTGTAGAATATGGTGCAGTTATTCTAATTCTGAAGAATATATGGTGCAGTTATTCTAATTCGGTGCAGTTATTCTAATTCTGTAGAATATGGTGCAGTTATTCTAATTCTGTAGAATATGGTGCAGTTATTCTAATTCTGTAGAATATGGTGCAGTTATTCTAATTCTGTAGAATATGGTGCGCTTATTCTAATTCTGTAGAATATGGTGCGCTTATTCTAATTCTGTAGAATATGGTGTAGTTATTCTATTTCTGTAGAATATGGTGCAGTTATTCTAATTCTGAAGAATATGGTGCAGTTATTCTAATTCTGTATAATATGGTGCAGTTATTCTAATTCTGAAGAATATGGTGCAGTTATTCTAATTCTGTAGAATATGGTGCAGTTATTCTAATTCTGTAGAATATGGTGCAGTTATTCTAATTCTGTAGAATATGGTGCAGTTATTCTAATTCTGTAGAATATGGTGCAGTTATTCTAATTCTGTAGAATATGGTGCAGTTATTCTAATTCTGAAGAATATGGTGCAGTTATTCTAATTCTGTAGAATATGGTGCAGTTATTCTAATTCTGTAGAATATGGTGCAGTTATTCTAATTCTGTAGAATATGGTGCAGTTATTCTAATTCTGTAGAATATGGTGCAGTTATTCTAATTCTGAAGAATATGGTGCAGTTATTCTAATTCTGAAGAATATGGTGCAGTTATTCTAATTCTGTAGAATATGGTGCAGTTATTCTAATTCTGTAGAATATGGTGCAGTTATTCTAATTCTGTAGAATATGGTGCAGTTATTCTAATTCTGTAGAATATGGTGCAGTTATTCTAATTCTGTAGAATATGGTGCAGTTATTCTAATTCTGTAGAATATGGTGCAGTTATTCTAATTCTGAAGAAATCAAATAAATTGTCTGCAGGTAAAGACTGTTGTTATTATTTTTTTCTAGTAAGTATTTCAGCACAGATGATTCCAACCCCCCCCCACCCCCCAGAATAACCATTTGTAATTGATGCACTTCTAATTATTGACTGTGGTCATGCACAATACATTCTGTTCATCCAGTCACACACTGTCTCCCATATGCACATGTCTTTAACTGCTGGCCCTAACTGTTCAGATCAGTGATTTTTTGTTCCCTCCCAGGATCTTAACCAGTGGTTCCACTACAGCACCCTACAGTCTACTCATTCTGGGGACATATGGGAGCTGGGAATTTCTGGGCAAGGTGAGAGCCATGCAGACTATTCATTCCTGCCTGGGAATCTTAAACTTCCTATCTGTTCCTTGGCAAGAGTTGGTTGGTAGGTAGTGGGAGAGCTTGCTGCTCCTAACAGGGGGTCTGGCCTACACCTTCCCAAATAAGAGCACTGCTTCCACCCCAGCAGCTCTTCCAAGTCTGCTATTGCTGCACCTGATGAGAAGTGTGCCTCTGCTTGCTAGATTACCCTCAGCTTCACTGCTACTAAGCACCATGACACAGCAAGCTTGGCTGCCTCAGACTCCACTGGATAACACCTAGTTATCTTCTTAGGAGTCACCCTTCTGGTGAGCCAGAGCCACCACCTTCCCCCTTGGAATAGGCAAGCCAGAAACAGCTGTTCACCCCATCCCCACTGGCCAGCTCTGACAGCTCCTACAGGTGCCTGAGACTCTACTTGAACTTGGTAACCAGCAGTGTAATAAGTGCACTAATAATAGTGTACTAATAGTGTAATAAGTGTATGCCTTGGAGATCAGATCATCTATTGTTTATTCACAATCAAGTGGCAGTAATAGTAGGGAGTTATCCACAAAGACAGCAAACACGGATGGCAGTTCCTGTGGACGTGGTTAATAGTAGGGAGTTACCTTTATCCATAGACTGCCTTCCCACAAAATAACCTGTTTTTCACTGGGTACATATCTGGTGCTTGATTATCATGCAAAATAAATGTCACTTATTGTGATCTGCTTCAACTTGTTTTATACTCATATGCATCTCACAGTCCAGATTCATCACTTCATTTTCAACTTCAGTATTTATTTGAGTCTTGAAAGCTAAGCACTTGAAAAATAAAAGCAAGAAAAACTTAAACAACATGATATAAAAATAAGACAACAATAGAAGCACTCTGTGGCATAAATACAAGTTTTCTATAGGAGGCTCTTTAAAAGCTTGATCAAATGAATATAGATTGAAGAAGATCTTAAAGCAGATCAGAGTGAAAGATTTCCTAAGCCACTTAGATAGTATATTCCAGAAATATTGAGCCTAGTAATGCTGGAACACTGGGAGTCTCAGTGGATACCCTAGAAACTCCCAGCAGCTCTTGCTCTTGGATAGCCAAATTTAACATCATTGATGAGAAGTAAGAATCAATTGTCCCCTTCATGATAAGGGGGCTATTATGCAAGGATAAGAAAATCAACCTCAACATGATTTAGAACGACTCAGAAATGTATAGGAATCCAGCAGTCGTAGGTTCATAGGTTCATAGGTTCATAGGTTCATAGGTTCATAGGTTCATAGGTGGGTACTAGGCTATCTGCCCGAAGGCATTTATAAGCCTAGCCGGAATGTGTTGTCTTTCGCCGCCCCCTTAGATGAGTTCCCTGTGCCTCTGGCCAGCAGAGCCATTGAAGTGATCCCTGATGTAAACTTTCTGTTTCTCATCCACTCGTCAAGGTTTCTCTTGAAGTGGGTTAGCGAGGAGCTCTGCCTAATGTAGATTGGAATCTTGTTCCAGAGCATGGGAAGTCTCTGGGACAGGAATCTATCCCTCCCACAAGTCCTATTTATTGTTGTAGTGAGGTTTAGATCTCTGGAGCGTATGGCTTGAGGGGATATGGTTTTCTTTAGGTGGAGCATGTCCATCAATTCTGGGTTGGACATGGCCTTGTATGTCAGGCAGAGATCACCTCTGGGTAGGCGGTATGCAACTGAGTACAGCTGGAGTTTCTTCAGTCAAGCTGCATAGGGCATCTGCTTGAGGCCAGTGATCCTCTTGGTGAGTTACTTCTGTGGTCTTTCCAGTTGTTGCAGGTGTCTTGTAAGGTACATTCCAAATGGGGCATTGTACTCTATGATGGGTCTGATGAGTGATGCATACAGGGGCCCAGTGACCTCTTTTGATCTGGATACAAACCATTTTCTGATTAGGTGGGCCACATCAAAGGATTTTCTAACCACTTTGACAATGTGATTATCAATGGAGAGGTTACTATCTACTTGGGTCCCCAGATCCCTTATTACGTCTTCCGTATTTAGGGGTTACCACCTATGTGGTAGTTTGTGGATACTTTGTTTTTCCAAAGGGGGTGACTATGCACTTTTTGGCATTTAGCTTGAGCCATGGTTTTGACACCAGGTATCTGTCTCAGTGAGACCCTTTTTGGAGGAAGTCTGTGTCAGCCAGAGAGTCAATTATAGCCCCTGGTTTGCAATTGTCTGTGAACTTGGTCAGCCATAGTCCTCCTGTGCTTGCCTGTACCTCTGAGAAGTATATGCTAAACAGGAGGGGTCCTAGGACTGAGCCCTGGGGAATGCCACTTGTAACCAGTTTAGAGTCAGACCTAGCTCCCACAACTCTTACCATGTGGGTTCTGTCTATGAGCCATTTGGCAACTCATCTCGTGACATAGGGGTTTATGTTCAGGCTGGTGAGCTTGTCTATAATACCTGAGTGGGGAATGGCATTGAAGGCCTTTGCAAGGTCTAGGTAGGCTGTGTGGACCACCTTTCCCTCGTCTATAGCCTTGGTAACTGTCTCAAAGAAGTCCACCTGGTTTAGGAGGCATGATCTGCCCTTAACAAAGCTGAACTGTGTAGGGTCCAGTGTTTGTAGGTTTCCAATGTCTCTGTTAATGAGATCCATGATGATGTGCTCCATAGCTTTGCAGACCAAGCTAGTCAGGCTTATAGGGCAATAGTTCCCGGGGTCCATTGTGGCTCCACCTTTGTGGAGCAGAGTAACAGTTGCTGTGCACCACTCTGTGGGCACATAGCCTGTGGAGAGGCTGAGTTTAAACAGTGTGTTTAGGTGAGGGGTTAGTTCATCTTTGAGCACGTGTAGGACGCAGCCTGGGACATCGTCCGGTCCTTTTGATGCTGTGTTTTTGGCTTTGGAGAGAGCTGTTTTAACCTGAGTGTCTCTGATTTCAAGGGCACTGCATTCTTCTGGTATAGTTGTGGGCCCTTTTGGGGGTGAGAGGGGGGTGAAGTATGCACTGAACCTGTCTGCCAGGATGTTGGCTATATCGGTCGGTTCAGTGTATTTTGTGCCATTCTGCACTAACTCTGAGCAGATCTGAGAATTGCCACTTAGATTCTTGACATAGCTAAAGAATGCCTTGTGGTTATGTTTGGAGTCCATGGCAATTTTTCTTTCGAAGCTAGCATTGGATGATTTTATGAGGGAATGTAGTTTCTTGCTGATACTGATCAGGGATGTTTTCCCTTCTTGGAATTTTACTCTTTTCTGTACTAGTTTCCTCCTGTTGTATAGCTTGTTTATGGAAGGGGTCCACCAGACTGCTTTCCTTTTCTTGGAGGAGTGAGTCTTGGTTTTGTTTGGGATAGCATGATCCATGCATTCTTGTAGGTGCCTGTAGAGTGCATTAGTAAAGAATTTTGCAACTTGGACAGTGTTATCCTTTAGCATGGGGGCTTTGAAACTTCCCACCTTGGTCTTAAGTAATGTGAAGTTTGCTTTTGAAAAGTTTTTCATGGTGGTTTCTTTGATCAGGGGTGGTGGTGGAATGTGAATACTCAGAGTGATTAGTTTATGGTCAAATATAACCAGCAAAGGATTGACCTCCAGTGTGGAACACCGGTCGCCCATGTTGGTGATGACCAGGTTCAATATGTTGTCACCTCTGGTGGGGGTGTTGACCAATTGATCCAGGGCATTTGAGTTTATAAATTCTAGGAAATGTTGGGCAAGGGAGTTTGCACTTGAGTAGTTCTCCGAGTTAATGTTTGGGTAATTGAAATCACCCAATATCAGGGTGTTTGGTTGGACCTTTATGTTTCCCAGTGTTTCCAGGAATACGGAGTGGGGGTCCTGGGACATGGTGGGTGATCTGTAGCAAGCTATAATTTGAATAGCAGTTTTGCCTGTTGTTCATTGCACGTGGATGATCTCTGAAGCATTGTGCTGTGCCACTAACCTGGAGGTGTGGGTATCCTTGATGAATATGGATACTCCCCCACATTTTGTATTTCAGTCCGGGTTTTGTGGCTGAAATGTATCGTATGAGTTGTAGCCTGGTAGTACTGGGGTGCTCTCTGGAGCCTTAAACCAGGTTTCTGTTACTGCACATATATCAATTTCTCCATACTGAGGAGTGCCTCGAGCACATGCATTTTAAGGTTTAGACTTCTGGCATTGAGTAGCATTACCCTCAGTTTTTTGTTACTTGTGCTATTTACGGCAGTGAGTTTGTCTTTTGAGCCTTGCCCAAAAAAGGCACTATGGGGGTGGCAAAAGCCTTGGCCAATATTCAAAAGCCTAAGGGTGACAGGTGCAAGCCATCTCTAATGAAGCAGCGTGGCTTGTTGAGCATGTCATCCCAGGCTGACAGACACTGGATCCCCTTTGAATGACACCAGAAGCTTAGCCAATTGTTGAAATTGATAATTTTTTATCTATACCATAGTATCATTCTTGGTGAGGGCAGGATGCTACTCAGGGTCAGGGTCATACCGGCCTGGGTTATGTGATCAGAGAGCTCCTCCAT
Organism: Protopterus annectens; assembly: GCF_019279795.1. Classification (NCBI taxonomy): domain Eukaryota; kingdom Metazoa; phylum Chordata; order Ceratodontiformes; family Protopteridae; genus Protopterus; species Protopterus annectens. The sequence goes on from NW_025050983.1 coordinate 6,674, forward strand.
GTCTCTTTTCATGTAGTCCAGGGAGGTATGGCTCAGGTGATTCACACCAACATGGACAATGACAGAGTCATATTTGTACTTGTTCTGGAGTGACCTGAGTACTTGTGTTATGTGGAGGATCCTGGCACCCAACAGGCAGCTAACAGTAACCTTCTCCTTGTTCAGCCTAGTGAGTGGGACATCAGTGTGCCTGACTATAGAGTCATCTATTACTAGTGTGTTGGGTATGTTATTTTACCTTAAGGGCTGTGATTGTGTGGCACACTTGTTTTGTGATGTATGTGTTTCATGATTTGTGTTTTTGGGTGGAGGTTGCTCAGATGTCTGCTTTGGAGGTCTCTGTTACTTTTGCAGATTTGTATTTAGAGCCTCCAAGTATGTTTTTGCGTATTTATGTGTGTTTTTTGCCAGTGCTGGTTTCATAGGTCTATGTGGCACTGGTGGTGTGATGCAAGTAATTCCCTTCTCCTCTTAACTGCCTGATCCAGTCTTGGGTTGAGAGAGCTTAACCTCCAGTTTGGCTGTATAATTGCATCTCTCGCATGTATTAATGTTTGGTGGAAGGAGGAGAGGGTTGTCTGTGTACATGAGGCAATTGTAACATTGCCTCAAACTGCCCAGATTCACCAGGTGGACCAGAGAGTACATCTGAAACTGCCCTTTGGACATGCCTGGATAGGTACAGTGAACTGTTTTACTGATTGGCTGGTAAGGTTAAATAGAGAGCCTTGTCTTCTCTACAGTATAGGAGGATCTAGTGCTAAGGTTTATTAGTTCTTGCTATGAGTTTTGAGCAAGTGCCAGGATGAGAAGTGAATGGTTTGAGTGCTTAAGTTAAAGTTTGTCTAGTTCCAAGGGAAAAATTAAAGAGTAGACTTTGTGGAGCCAGGAATAGTTATACCCTAGCTAATTGGTGCTGCCCGGTGCGCAAAACCTTGCAAATGCGAGTTTTATAGCAGGGAAATGAAAGAGAAAGAAATTAGCCCAAAATGGCCAATAATCTACTAATTTCTAGGCTGAAACCACTCCTCCAGGAACAGATAGGCTGCACAAAGCTCCCTCTTTCACAGTGAACAGAGAAACTTCCTTCTATCCAAGTAAGATATGGGCAAACACAGAAACTTGTAACACAGCTCTGAATTCAGCACTAACATGAAAACTGGACTATGCTAGTTTAGAAAGGTGGGAAAACAAGTTTTTGTTTGGGGGGGGTTGTTTTTTTGTTCAGAAAATAAAGCAGATACAATAAAAAAAAAACACTTTAAATGCACATAAATGGCTATCACACTTGAGTGTGTAGCCTAAAACAGTTAAACAGCTAATTTAAACCCAAAAATGACTCTGTTAAGGTGCAGGCAGTAAAATAAGTGCAATATGTAGCTGAAACAAGCTTTTTAATTCACAGACACTCTAGAAAATTGATGTTTTAGGTGGAATTAGCTAAAGGCAGCAAGAAAATGCAGAAAAATGATACTTAATCACTCCAAAGTCTCTCTTTTGTCTCTCTGCTGCTGTAGAACTCTGCAGGGCACCAGGCAGGAGCTTTCTGAGCTGTATACTAGCACAGACACCTTGCAAATGCGGGTTTTATAGCAGGGAAATGAAAGAGATAGAAATTAGCCCAACATGGCCAATAAACTACTAATTTCTGGGCAGATACCACTCCTCCAGGGACAGATAGGCTGCTCAAAGCTCCCTCTCTCACAGTGAACAGAGAAACTTCCTTCTATCCAAGTAAGGTATGGGCAAACACAGAAACTTGTAACACAGCCCTGAATTCAGCACTAACCTGAAAACTGGACCATACTAGCTTAGAAAGGTGGGAAAATAAGTTTTTTTTTCAGAAAATAAAGCAGATACAATCAGAAAAACACTTTAAAGGCACATAAATGGCTATCACACTTGAGTGTCTAGCCTACAATAGTTAAACAGGTACTTTAAACACAAAAAACTTTGTTAAAGTGCGAGCAGTAAAATAAGCACAATATGTAGCTGAAACAAACTTTTTAAATCACAGAAACTCTAGAAAATCAGCATTTTAGGCGGAATTAGCTAAAGGCAGCAAGAAAATGCAGAAAAATTATACTTAGTCACTCCAAAGTCTCTCTTTTGTCTCTCTGCTGCTGTAGAACTCACCAGCAGGAGCTTGCTGAGCTGCATTTGTCTGAAAAGATTTGAAGCCTGTGTGAAGATATGTGAAGGCTGCCAGCCTAGTCATATAGAATTTTGTAGAGGATTCTGTTATTTGTAAACATTAATGTAAGCCACAGGCTTGTTCTCTTAAATGTGAAAAGACTGCTTTGGATATTGAACTGCAAAAATATAATAACAGTGCACTCTGGTGTAAGAAAGCTAAGTCAAGCATTTTATGACTGTCTTTGATGTCAAAATTCAGATATGTCTAGATGAAGGAATTCTGCCTATTGTTTTGAGGCCAGAGTTAATGGCTGGAATTTGCATGTATAATTTCTTTTATTGCTCTGGTTTCTGACCAGCTGCAAGATCAAAGGAGCTATTAACCTCTGAGAGTCTGTTAGCCTAGGACTCAGAAAGAAATGATGTCATCTAAAATGAATCAGCGGTACTCTGTTATCAATTTAAGGACAGAAAGGATGAAAGCATTAGAGCATTTGTCTTGAGAACATCCAACATCACCAGCACTGCCTGTGTCTGTATGTAAGTAGGATCTTAGACTTTAGTTTTCTCTTAGATATAGCTAGGAAATAGGAAGATTAGACTAGTTTGTTTTTATGTGATGTCAGAACATTTCTACTGAATTATTTTAAGTATTTGTCTGTGATCTCTGAACTCTTGACTAGCACTGTGTAGTAAGAAGTATTGTCTTGTGTTTTTATTATTTATTATGAAATATTTTTAAACCTTTCAACTGTGGCTGTTTTGTGTAGAGATAATTTAAGCTGTAGAGTATATTCTATATATATAGTGATACTGTACCAAGTCACTCCAAATAAGCTTTGCTGTTTAGTCACACTTACAATTTGGATAATAATATTGCACAGTAATAATTGGACGCCCTTTAATAAGGGCCTTTGAGTAGCTGATAAATATTAGTGGGTGATGGCAAGTGGTACTATTGTATAGTCTGGGTAAAAAGGGCAGAGCTAGAAAACCTGTGCCAGCCTTCCCCAGGAGTGTCTGTATGGTTGTATATAACTCTTATCTCAAAGTGTGTGTGTTTCAGCTACTTGGGCAGGGACATGAAGTACTGGTTGGACAGAGAGGGTGCTGGAGGTTTTAGCTTGCCCACTAGGCTGAGATCTGGACCCTATAGCTGTGGCAGTGGGGAGTCTTATTGGGGACCTAGAGAGAAAGGGAGAAACCAACCCTATACTGACTGTGATCTCTGCATGCTCTTAAGGGAAATTGGACTTTACTGTGTGTGTATTTATTATCCTTTTCCCTATATGGATGCCCCTCACTGGTGTTATTGTTGGGGATTGAGGCTCCATGATTGCTGGGCCAGTGCACAGGCATCACATATTAATTGTTTGGCAGTGGTGGGATTTCCACACCACATATTAATTGATTGGCAAATACTAATTGGCTTGTAGTGCTGTGGGTAGTGTGAGTTCCTGTAGCTTGTGTACATTGATTACTAATGGTGTTTTGTACTCTAAATCAGCCATGCAGTAAATACTCAGAGTTCAGATCACAACTGCTTTATTTTTTTTGTTAACTTAGTCAGGGAGAGCAGACAGCATGTCAGAGAGGAGTACGGAAAGCTGACAAGGAGCCAGCTGGCTGAGATGTGCCAGGCTAGGGGACTGGTGCATGTAAACCTGACTAAGGCAGACATGATTGCAGCTTTGGTCACAGCTGCATCAGAAAACAGCAACCAGGAGGACGATCAAACTGGCAATGGAGATGTACCACAGTCAGATAAAAGACAGCTCAACCTTACTGCAGAGGACTTAAAAATCCATCTGGAGCTAAATAGACTTGCGTTGGAGGCCAGGCGTTTGGAAATAGAAGCAGCTGAGAGACTGAGGTGTCTATAGAGAGTCAGGGCAATGAGAAACTGTGACATTTGCAGGCTGAGGAGAATAAGAAACTGCTACATCTGAAAGCTGAGGAAAAGGAGAGGCAGAGGCAGCATGAGAAGGAGATGCTGACTCTTCGCCAGAGTCATGGAGGTAATGGGGAAGGGAGTAACTGGACCCCAGAAGCACAACAGGTCAGTAAATTTCTTCCGCAGTTTAAAGAGGGGAATAATTTTCATAGTTTCATTCACATGTTTGAGAGAGTATGTAAGCAGTATGAGGTTGACAAAAGGCTGTAGGTACAGTTCCTGACTCCCTTACTCCATGGTAAAGCTATAACTGTGTTGTCTAAACTTGCTGATTGTGAATATTTTGATTACACTGTTGTTAAAAATCACTTGTTAGAATGTTTTAAACTAACACCTGAAACTTATAGGAAAAGGTTTTGTGAGCATAGACACAAGGCAGATGAAAGTGTGTGTGAATATGTTGCTGAACTGAGCACTTATTTCCATAGGTGGGTGAGTGGATGTCAGGTAACCACTTTTGAAGGGCTGGCAGACCTTTTGGTGAGGGAACAAGCCCTTAGCACTTTGCCTGAGGACATGAGGATCTGGTTAGCTGTGCTACTTCAGATGAGTTGGGGAAGAAGGGAGACCTATACCTGGCAAGCAGGGCAGCCCTGCACAGGAAGGGGACCCCCAGTACTGCTCATGGGTCTAAAGGAACCCATGGTGGGAAGCACAGACTGCCCCTACAGAATCTGCCATTAGCATAGGAAACCACTAGTCCAGGTACACATCCAGGACCTAGGGTTAAATGTTTTGAATGCAACCAGTGTGGCCATGTGGCATACAGATGTCTATGGAGGCAAGGTGGGGAACACAAGGTGAGAGAGCCATTAAGTGGGAAAGACAAAATGCCAATAGTAGGTTGTCTTGAGACAACAGGGATACCAAACTACCATCCTGCAGATGTCCTGATAGGGAAGGATTTGGATGAGGCAGTACCATGCCCTTATGCAGTTACATGCAGTCAGGTTAGGAGACAATCATGTGGGTCTGGTAGCCTGGAGGAGACCCAGACAGACTGCATACTTGCAGCCAGGACTGGTGAGGTGGTTACTTCAGGGAGGGAGCTACCCTGTAGCAGTGAGACTGAAGGTGAGCCACAGCTGCTTGTGGGTACTGATGTTCCCTTGGATAGAGTGACTGCAAAGGTAGAGGTGAGTAGTAACACCCAGCCTGACAGTGAGGCACCACTGTCAGAGGATGCCAGACTTCCTGTGGAAGGGGAGCTGGGAAGGTTTACAAAGAGAGTGTTGAGACAGGCTCAGGTCTCAGACCCTACACTGTAAGGCTTGAGGCAGGTAGCTGTGAGTCACCTGATTTTCAAGGGAAGGGAGAATCTGTATACTGGGACAAAGGGTTACTGTATAGAGAGTGGACCCCTGAGGGAGGGCTAGAAGGTGAGAGGGTACAGCAGTCAGTAGTGCCTAGAGCCTACCATCTGGCGCTTCTAGCCATAGCCCGCAGTATTCCGTATGAAGGTCATATGGGCATAAAACCTACAAAGAGACATATTATGCAGACCTTCTATTAGCCTGGAGTTTCCAGAGATGTAACAGGGTAATGCAGGACCTGTGAACAGTGCCAAAAGGTAGGCAAGGCAGAAGACAAGTTAAGATTTCTTTTGATGCCTTTGCCTGTGATTGATGAGCCATGTTAGAGGGTAGCTATGGATATTGTGGGGCCTCTGAGCACCCCAAGTTTCACAGGGAAAATGTATATCCTAGTGGTAGTGGATTATGCTACACAATACCCTGAGGCAGTGGCTTTGTCTTCCATTGAGATAGAACAGGTGGCAAATGCTTTGTTAGGGATTTTCAGCAGGGTAGGTTTCCCAAAAGAAATACTGACTGACAGAGGTGCCAGTTTCATGTCAGACCTGCTGGATTGTCTGTGGAAGTACTGTGTGGTGAAGCACCTGAAGACCACCCCTACC
>NW_025050984.1:0-11097 GCF_019279795.1 Protopterus annectens
ATGTACCCCTGGACTATGCATGATAGGTACCATGAAGTGGCTCTCTGAGTATGTGGCACATGCTGGTATGACCTGACCTTGGTTGGCATCATACCTCACCAGGAATGCTGACGACATGGAATGCTGATGAATTACACTGTAGCTACAACAGCCTAGCTGAAAGGTTCCTAGCATGTAGTCACTACATTGCTATGGAACAACTTGTTACCACAACCACAACAGGTGAAAACATGCAGCACCTGTTCATCAGCAACATGTAGACTATATGCCCCAGAACCGATGTGTATCCCTTGCTGCTAGGTTGATACCATCTACATATCACACTGTATAGCGTTATTACATACCTGGCCATGCAGCACCCAAGACAGAAGACCACACAGTCATAATGTTATCCAGTGCAAATACCATGTATTCACATGTGGCAGGCATCAGACATGGTAATCTGGCTGAAGGTCACAGGTACATATGTGTATTTGGCACACATACATCATCTGTGTCCATTGCCATTACTGGTTTAATCGATGTCATGCATTATTGTGCACAACAACCCACACACATGGGCATTCTGTGACAAAACACACGTGGGTGCATGTCTGGAATCCAATGCCATAACTAACTGTGCTAAGTATGGACAGTAGTGAGAGATGCAGTAGCAGAGTGTGCTATTTGCATTACTGGGAGATTTGCCCTCTCCTCCGTGTAATTTCTGTAGGGGTGCTGACATCATCTCTGTGTAGAGATTGGAATATGCAGCAGCTGGTGTGTTGTACTGGTTGGCAAAAGGGCCAGTTCTCTCACAAATGTAATTGCACACAGACTATTTTCACCCTCTCCCACCCACACTTGCTATTTGCAGCATTCAAACCCCTACCTAACTATGCTATGACACTCGAGATGGACGCATTAGCGGAGCGCGCTATTCACATTACTGGGAGGTTTCTTTTCTCCTGCCTTACTTATAGGGTGCTGACATCATCAGTGTTTAGCAAGGGGAATGTGCATCCTGTAGTGTGTTCTCCTAGTTGCCAAAAGGGACATTTCTTTCATACAGGCTTGCACACACACTAACCCCTTCCACACAGACTTGCAGGATTCAAACCCCTACTTAACTATGTTATGACACTCGAGACAGATGCATTAGCAAAGCACACTATTCACATTATTGCGAGGTTTTCCTTCTTCTCCTGCTTTACTTATAGGGTGCTGACATCATCAGTGTTTAGAAAGGGGAATGTGCATCCTGTAGTGTGTTCTCCTAGTTGCCAAAAGGGATATCTTTTTCATGCAGACTTACACACACACTAACCCCCTCCACACACACTTAATAGGATTCAAACCTCTACCTAACTATGTTATGACACTCGAGACGGACACATTAGCAGAGCGTGTGCTATTTGCATTACTGGGAGGTTTCTCTTCTCCTGCTATACTTATAGGGTGCTGACATCATCAGTGTTTAGAAAGGGGAATGTGCATCCTGTAGTGTGTTCTCCTAGTTGCCAAAAGGGACATTTTTTTTCATACAAACTTGCACACACACTTTGCAGGATTCAAACCCCTACATAACTATGTTATGACACTCGAGACGGATGCATTAGCAGAGCACGCTATTCGCATTACTGAGAGGTTTTTCTTCTCCTGCTGTACTTATAGGGTGCTGACATCATCAGTGTTTAGAAAGGGGAATGTGCATCCTGTAGTGTGTTCTCCTAGTTGCCAAAAGGGACATTTCTTTCATATAGACTTGCACACACACTAACCCCTTCCACACACACTTGCACGATTCAAACCCCTACCTAACTATGTTATGACACTCGAGACAGACACATTAGCAGAGCGCACTATTTGCATTACTGGGAAGTTTTTCTTCTCCTGCTGTACTTATAGGGTGCTGACATCATCAGTGTTTAGAAAGGGGAATGTGCATCCTGTAGTGTGTTCTCCTAGTTGCCAAAAGGGATATTTCTTTCATACAGACTTGCACAACACTAACCCCCCTCCACACACACTGAGTATTTGCAGGATTTAAACCCCTACCTGACTATGTTATGACACTTGAGACGGACACATTAGCAGAGCGCGCTATTCACATTACTGGAAGGTTTCCCTTCTCCTGCTGTACTTATAGGGTGCTGACATCATCAGTATTTAGAAAGGGGAATGTGCATCCTGTAGTGTGTTTTCCCAATTGCCAAAAGGGACATTTCCCTCACACAGACTTGCACACACACCAACCCCACTCACCCACACACTGAGCATTTGCAGGATTCAAACCCCTACTTAACTATATTATGACACTTGAGAGAGACGCATTAACAGAGCACACTATCCGAATTACTGGGCATCTCTTCTGCACCTGCTGTATTTATAGGGTGCTGACATCATTATTTCTACAGAGGTATGTACATCTAGTACTACCTGTCAGGAGGGGGATAGCATATATATGCACTTGCAGCCACCTACGTCCGGGTCAGATATACACATTGCACTGGCAGGTTATGTTTTATACCATGCTTCGTGACCACAGGACCTGTAACACACAACACAACCAGTCCTGACCACCCCTCCCACATCCAGGACACACACTTTGCTTCCCTGGGAACAGTGCCAAGATATGCAGGTGTTCACATACACCATTCCAGTTGTTAATGTCAGGTACAGGCATATTGTGTGTGGGAACTACTCAGGCCTCTACAACATTACCCTACAGCCACTACAATTTGGGAGTCCATGTGCTATGGCAGAACCACTCACCACAGCCACAAGGGGGAATACATATTGCACCTGACCATCTACAACATGGGTACTCACTGTTCCACACCAGAGGTAGACCACCATTGTTGATATCTGACTATACCCACCTTTCCCTGGCCATCCATATCCCATCCCCACCCCCAGGCAAGGTTGTCACTGCAAACAAACTGTATTTATCAAAAGCAGACTTTACACTTGTGAAGACTGGGGTTGAAGACTTCAAAGGACCCATGCTGGGGGAGTATACAGGCCACTCTGCATAATCCTTGACAATTGCATTCTATGAGCATGTGGAAGGTTTGCATTGATCATGCTATCCCAAATATACCCATGACTGCTCCACAACAGGACACCTATCAGATGTACACCTGCCATATATGAGCTGTCCAACAGACAGAGTGAGTTAATACATTGCAGAGCAGTAGCCCACAGAGGGAGGACATCTCTGAACAGTACCAGCATGACACTTCAAACCCTCATAATCATCACGACACAGTGTTGACAGTGAAATTGTCCAGACAATGCAGATAAGGCTCCCCTCAGTCTGTTATTGATGCCCACTTACTGTTAGTGGTCCTCAGCAAACCTCTTCCAGCACACACCAACAACATGGCTGTGGCTTAACAAATTCAAACCCTGGGATCTCCACTGTGTCCCTGCTTGACAGAGGCACAGCACACTAGCCTCACACGGTGCCTCATGTGACCTACTTTACAGTGGCACAGTAGCCTACTGTACTGGGGAGGCAGACGCCAAGCACACTCTGGCTAAGCTGTCATTCCCTAGGGCAAACAGCCTAGTGTTGACCTCTACACCCATATGTTTAATTGTCAGATGCACATTATTTGTTGCTGATAGACTGTTTGCAGGTCTTTATTGCCATAGCATTCCCTGTTTGTATGAACAACTTGTGTATCTGTGGAAGATGTTTGCATATGGGAGGGATCCACTATATCACATATGTCTCTGTAGTCATTTAACTGTGTGCACTGGGCAGATTGCTGTAATGTGGTTGGTTCATGGAATAACACGTACAAATACCAGATATGTGTGGCCAACTGCTAAAGTGAGATTTGGCCTAAGTATGTGAGCATGCCCAGTTCAGCCTTCCCATGGCATGTTATCTGACATATGTCTCATTTATCAAAGTGTGCGAGCATGCCCAATGTGAGCTTTCCATATGTTGAACTCTGCAGCCCACCACATTTGTGGATGAGTGTGAACTTCAACAAATATCTCCCGTTTATGGTTGTGTGTTGTGTCATGTTGTGCAGTTACTGTCCAACTGCTTTGTGTGTGAACACAACAGGGATTATACTGTGCCTGCAGGGTTTGCATGGGATACTTTGCATACAGTTGGCAACATCCTTTCATACTGACCTAACACTGTAGTACCGTATAGTCTACTGGTTCAGTACTTTCACTGTGGTGGACAGTATCCTGGGCTTTAGTCCTATCACTGCTTTACAGTTCCATAGTGAGCACAACAGCCTGGTTAGGGGCCAATTGTGCACATCTGACCATGTTGCATTATGTTCAGATATGAACTACTTAAACCAGGCTTGTCCAACATTGGTAGTGTATTCCACAACATAGGTGTACATTTGCAAACACTAGCGATGTGCCTTAGGCCATTTCTAATGCTAGTCGGAGAGTGTGTTTGTCCTTCGACACACATTGCAAGTGGAGTTTGCCATGACATATGTCATGGTTAGTATACTGTGCCTCCGTCTACCTGTGACATAACAGTGATACCCAGGGTAAACCTACCATCTCCCATCCACTCATAACATTTCCTCTTGAGGAGAATAGATGAGTGACTCTATGGATAACCTGTACTGGGAGTTTACTCATGAGTGGGGGTGGCTTCTGTGTTATGGATCATGCAGTACAGCTTGTCCTATGTATGTCAGTGCTGGGGTTCAGGTCTCTCATGTGCATAGCTCACTGCCATTCAAATTGTACAAGGTGCAGCATGTTTATTGATTCCAGCTTGGACATGGCTTTATACATCAGGCACAGCTTGCCTCTGGGTGGGCAGTATGGCAGTGTGTGTAGCTGCAGTTTGTTTAATCAGGCAACACATGGCATCTGTTCAAGCTCTTTGATACTCCTGGTGAGGTACTGTTGGGGACTTTACAGTTGATGGAGGTGTCTGCTGAGGTACATCCCACAGGGGCTATTGTAGTCAATTGTAATGCTGATGAAGGATGACTGCAGAGCCACAATGACCTCCCCTTATCTAGATCTGACAACCTTCATGATTAGGTGGGTATATGGTATGTTTCTGTAAACACTACAGCCACATGTTTGTCCAATGCAGGATATCTATCACCTTGTGTCCCCAGGTCTCTCATTACATGTTATATGTAATGGGTTAACAGCTATGTGGTAATTGGTGGGCACTTACAGTATATCCACGGGGTTGACTATACACTTTTCTGCAATTAGCTTGCTGACATGGCTATGGCACCAGTTGTGTGTTTCTATGTGGCCCTTTTGTGGGATGCTTGTGTCAGCTGGAGGGTCAGATATGGTGGGCAGTTTGTAGTCCTCTGCAAACATGTTCAGACACAGTCCTTCCATGTTGGCCTGTACCTATGGGACATATATAGCAAACGAGGGAGGTCCCAGGACCAAGCCTTGTGGGATGCCAGTTATATCTGGTTTGTAGTCTGACATGGCTACAGCATGTCTGACCATGTCAGTTCTGTACTTGGTCTGGTTTGCAACCACTCTACTGACATAGGGGTTTATATTTAAGCTGGTGAGCATATCTATAATGAACACATAGGGTATTGTATGGAAGCCTTTGCAAGGTCCAGCTACGCTGTGTGGACCACATTGCCCTCATCAATGACCTTAATGACTGTTTCAAATGAGTCAAACATGTTTAGGGGCAGGATCTGCACTTAAGAAAGCCACACTGGGTAGGATCCAGTGTCAGTAGGTCCCCAGTATCTTTATGTCTGCGGTACATGCTGATCCTTTCCATAGCTGTGCAAACCAAGCTTCTCAGGATTCTGGAGTGGTCATTTTCAGTATCCATTCAGGCAACACCTTTGTTGAGAACAACCACTGTTGTTGTATGCTGCTCTTTGGGTACATATCCTGTGGTAATGCTGACATTGAGCAGTAGTGTGATTTGGCATTCCATTCTTCTTGGAGTCCATGTTGGACTCTGCCCAGGACACCATCTCATACCATTGCTGCTGTGTGTTTTGCTTTGTAGATGCTGGCTGTTACCTCAGCATCTGCAATGTCAGGGGGCCAGCAGTCTGCTGGGATAGATATTTTGCATTCTGGGGTGGGGGGGTTGCACTGCACCTGTCAGGATGTATGTTGGCAATATGTGTGTGTGTTTGGTATGTTGTTTGTAATATTTCTGTGATTCAGAGCATATTTGTGAATTCCCAACACGGTTCCTACCATCAGTTGAGGAAGCCTTGGGATTATCCTTAGTGTCCTGTACAATTTGTATCTTCATAGGTTCATAGGTTCATACTAGGCTATCCAATCTCAGGGCATTTATAAGCCTAGCCAGAGTGTGTGTGGCTTTGCCACCCCTTGCTATGTGAATATTATGGCCATTTATGATTTGCTTTGCTGTGCCTCTGTCTGGACGTGACACAGTGAAGACCCCCAGTGTAAATCCACGATCATCCATCCACTTGGCAAGATTCCTGTTGAAGAGTGTCAGTGAGGGGCTCTGCCTAACATGGAGTGGGATTCTGTTCCAGGGTGTGGGAGCCTCTGGTTATGTATCTGTCCCTCCATCACATCCTATTTCATTATGTGTTGAGGTTGACATCTCTCACTCTCACAGCTCCGATGGCTTTGAGTTTTCTGGGGTGGAGCATGTCCATTACTCCTGTGTTGGACATGGCATTGTACAACAGACACTTCTGACAATGCCTCTGTGTAGGCAGTATGTGCCTGCATTCAGCTGGGGTGTCTACAGCCAGGAAGCATATGACATATATTTGAGACCCTTTATCCACTTGGTGAGGTACCTTTGAGGTCTTTCTAACTGCTGCAGGTGTCAGGTAAGGTACATCCCAAATGAGGCATTGTACTAGATTATGGGTCTGATAAGAGAACAGTATAGGGGCACAATGACCTCTGTTGATGTAGATGTGAATCCTTTCATGATACAGTGTCCAATATAGACAGTCTTCCTAGCCACATTGGCAATGTGAGTGTCACATACAGGTTACTGTCCACTTGTGTCCCTAGGACCGTGATTACTCCATCCATACATCATGGTTTACCACCTATGTGGTCATTTGTGAGTACCTTGTTTGGTATTTGGTGGGACATTCATACTGTCCAGTGTCTTCAGGAAGGCTGGGTGGGGTTCCTGTGTGTGAGAGTGTGGTCTGTAGCATGCTACAGACTGTACGGCAGTCTTGCCTACGGTGAGTTGCACATGGTGGACTCCAATGCCTTGTGCATTGTTAGTTACCTGGATGTATGGGTGTCTGTGCTGAATATGGATACTCACCCTCCTTTTATGTTTTGTTCCAGGTTTTAAATATAACGCATGATATGTGGTATAACCGTAGTGCTGGTGTGCTGTCAGGAGGCTTGCAGCAGGTTTCTGTCACTGCACAGACATCGATGTTCTCCATACTGGGGAGGGCTTCTGGAGCATGCATATTGAGGTTTACACATCTGGCATTGGTCAGCATTACCCTTATGTTTCTTTCCACTTATGTTTTCTAGGGTGGTGGGTTAGTCTTTTCAGCCTTGCCTACGAAGGCTCTATGGAGGTGGCAAAGCCTTATCCAATATCCAGACACCCAGGGGTAACAGGTGTAAGCCATCCCTGAACAGCCAAGCTGGCTTGTCAAGCATGACATCCCAAGCAGACAGACATTGGATCCCCTTGAATGACACCAGTAATTGTGCCACCTCTGTTATAACTGATCATTCTGTGTTTGTACTGTGGCATCATTCTTTGGTGAGGGTAGGATGCTAAACGGTCAGTGTCATACCGCCTGACGCATAATTGAGAGCTCATCTATGTCTCTTTCATGTAGTCCTGGGAGGTACATCTCAGGTCATTCACACCAGCATGGACTATGACTGCATCACATTTCTACTTGCTTTTGGGGTGACCTGCATACTTGTGTTATGTGGTATTGTAGCAGCCCTACAGGCAGCTTACTGTACCCTTTCCTTTGTTCAGTCTGGTGTAAAGGGACAGCAGCTTGTCTCACTATGGAGTCACCTATTACAACTCCTTCTGGCCTGTGACTGTTTGGCACACCAGCTTTGTGTACTATGTGTTGCATGTGCTATGTTTGGAGGTTGTTTGATTGGGTGTCTGCTTTGGAGGCCTCTGTTGGTGTGGTGTGTTTGTAATTCGGGCCTCCGGGAATGTTTTTTTGTGTTTATGTCTTTGGTTTGCAGTTGTCATAGGTCTATGTGGGACTGGGTTTGTAGTGTGTGTGGTTACCTTCTCCTCCTGACTAGTTTTGGGAGTACTGAGTTGAGGGAGCTCGTCTCCAGTTTGGATAAATGGTTGCATCTCTCACATATATTTGTTTTTCTTGGGGGGAGTTGAGGGTTGTCTGTGTACTTGGGGCAGGTGTAACATTGCCTCAAGATTCACAGATTCAACTTGTTGTAGCTGGCCTTAGTGGATTGTATGTGTGGACATATTTTATTGCCATACTACTGATCAGTGATTACTTCTTTTCTTTTTATGTTTGCTCTATCGAGTAGTGCTTCCTCATTCTTTGCATGGTTTGGTAATGGCTGGAGTCCACCATGCCAGATGCCTGTGTGTATGGCATTGTGTCTTGTTTTAATTTAGGATTGCATAATCCAAGCATTCCTGGCAGTGTTCATGGAATGCCTTTATAACAGGTTCTGAGGTGTGGCCCATATTTTGCACCTGCACAGATCCTTTAATGGATTCCACATCAGTTTGGAGGAGTGCAACTTTTGCTTTACACATGTTTTTCACTGTGGTTTTCTGGCCAGGGACTGTGGTCAGGATGTGTATATCCAGTGTGATTACTCTATGGTCTGGTCTTACCAGTGAGCAATACACTTCTCATCTTGCCATCCAGTACCCATGTTGCTGATTATCACATCCAGTATGCTTACCCCTCTTGTGGGAGTAGTACTTTGTTCCTGGGCATTTTGGTTTATGGATTCTATGAACTTTTGTCCTACAGTGTTGGAGCTAGTATAATGCTCCCAGTCTATGTCTGGGTATTTTCAGTCACCCAATATAATGTGGTTTTGAGGACTTGATATATTCATGTATTCCAACATAGGCCAGGTGCAGTTCCTGGTGTTGTGATGGTAGTCTGTAGCAGGCTATAAACTGGGAGGCAGTTTTAGCCACTGTTACTTGACCATGGCTAATCCATGCTGTTCTTGTTGTGGTACCAACATGGGGTGTGGTTATCCTTGACAATTATTGCTAGTCACCCTCCTTGTAGCTTGTTCCATGTTTTGGGGCTGTACAGCACAGTATGAGGTGTAACCTGGTAGTGTTAGGGTGCTGTTGTGAGCCTTGACCCAGTTTTCTGTTACAGCACAGATATCAACATTCTCCATACTGGGTGAGTTTAGACTGCATGCATCTTGCTGTTTAGACTTCTGGCATTGGGTAGCATTACATCTAGGTTCTTATCCCTTCTGATACCTATGGAGGTAGGTTTGTGTTTTGAGCCTTACCTATTCAGGGCACGCTGTGGGTAACAGCAGCCTTTGCCAGTATCCATATGGCCTGCACTGATAGGTGCACACCAGTCCTAGCTGGTGAAGCATCATGTCATGCTCAGCATGTCATCCCAGGCTGGCACACATTGGATCCCCTTTGACTAACTGCAATACTTCAGCCAGTTATTGCAATTGATCATCTCATTGTCATATTGTGGCATGATGCTTGGTGAGGGTAGGATGTTAGTCACAGTACTCAGGTGTGCATATAGTACATGGTGTTACATTACTTAACACATGGCATTCATGCCTCAGGTGGTGCTGCAGGGCTGCCTCTGTCGGATGCACATATTACACTCCCTGTACATGTTTGTGAGCAGGTCATGTCATTTTAGGCATCCCTGTTATTATTTGAGTGAGTCAGAGGGGGTATCATTCCCAGGGTTCCTACTGAGCCAGTGTATGTGCTATGCATTGCCTCTTTGCCAAGGCCTGGGCATACTAGGCACACCTTTTTCTGCCTACTGGGGCAGGCTCAGGTTGTTCCTCCTCCGAGTCACACTCTGCCTGTGATGGCCCAGCCCTATGCTGGTCCTGCTGCAGCTGTTTTCGCAAGATCATATTATGTAGAATAGCACATACCATGACAATTTGGGTACATGTAGTTGGTGTGTACTGCAAGGCTCCACCAGATGTGTCCAGACACCGGAACCGTGACTTGAGCAGCCCAAACACATGCTCCATTACATTACGAAGTTTGTGCGTGTGCCTCATTACATGGCGTTCCTGTTCAGGTGTGTGTGCGTTTCTGATGGGTGTCATCAGCCACGGCTCCAGTGCATAACCTGCATCCCCCACTAGGTGTCCATGTGGGATGTCTCCATTGGCAAATGTCTGGTACAGCTGCGTCAAATGCCAGATGTGGGAATCATGGTAGCTCCCAGGGCAGCCAGCACACACATTCATTATTATGCCCTGGGCATCACACATGACCTGGCAGTTGCTGGAGGGGAAGCCCTTGGGGTTAATGTAGGCCCTACCCCGATCACTGGCTGGTGCTTTGATGCATATGTGCGTGCAGTCTATTGCACCCACTACCTCAAGGTATTCCGCTATTTGCTGGAAGAGACGCATATTGGCCAATACCTCACGGGCATTGGGGAAATATACATGATCACCGACATGCGCTGACATGGCATCCAGGAACTGGTGCAGTACCCTGGAGGCTGATGCCTGTGATATCCCCATCATATCACCAGTTGGTCTCTGGAAGGTACCTGTTGCTAGTATTCTTAGGCCAACACATACCTTGGTTTCCACTGGGATGGGTTCCCCTCTGTTAGTTCTGTGTGTGAGGCGTGGCCTACACAGCTGAACTATTTGAGGTCTCTGTCCACTCTATAGCGCTCTACTATCTCCAGCTCATGTAACCCGTGGTAGGTGACCCTGGGCCTGTACACTCTTCTCCGTCGCCTCACTGTGGGTTGTCTGGCACCATCTGCATTGTCACCACCCTCAGCAAGTCGCCTATGTCTCATTATGACAGCAATGGCAACCCCTAACATTTCTGCTCTGAGTTCAGCTTTTTCAGTTTTCACTTGTAATAGCATTCTGTCTTGCAGTGTCTCTTGAGAGAAACCAAATTTTTTCCCGCCACCCGCC
>NW_025050985.1:0-11822 GCF_019279795.1 Protopterus annectens
TTTTTATGTGTGAGCATGCCCAGTAGCATTGTGTAGATGCCCAGTACAGTGACACGCGCCATCTGTGATCATACCGGTGCATGTATGTTCCCCTTTGCCGCCGTGTGAGCATCCCCGGGTTGCTGTTGTGTGGGTGGACACCCCAAAGGGTCCACACTCTGCCCTTCCATGATTCACCCCATGTGTATGCATGTCTGCACTCTGAAAATTTGCTAAGTGTGTGAGCATGCCCAGTAAGCAGCTGTGTAGATGGACACACAGTACAGTGCACCCCACGCCCGTCTGTGATTATACCCCGTGTGCATGTATGTTTCCCCTTTGCAACCCCAAATTGTGAGCATCCCCGGGGTTGCTGTTGTGTGGTGGACACACACGGCGTCCACATCTGCCCTTCCATGTTTCCCACCCCATGTGTATGCATGTCTGCACTCTGAAAATTTCTAAGTGTGTGAGCATGCCCAGTAAGCAGCTGTGTAGATGGACACACAGTACAGTGCACCGCCCATCTGTGATTATACCCGTGTGCATGTATGTTTCCCCTTTGCACCTAAGTGTGTGAGCATGCCCGGGTTGCTGTTGTGGTGGACACAAGTCCACACTCTGCCCTTTCATGATTCCCCCATGTGTATGCATGTCTGCTCTGCAAATGCTAAGTGTGTGAGCATGCCCAGTAAGCAGTTGTGTAGATGGACACACAGTACAGTGCACTGCCCTTCTTGGTATACCCGTGTGCATGTATGTTTTGTAGTGTGTGCATCCCCTGGCCATCGTGGAGACACAGTACAGTCGGCACGTCTGATACTGGGCGTAGCCATGGCCAATGACATCCTGCATAGCCATGGTGGCTGTCAGGGTTTATATGTAGTTGCTATGCCACAATGGCTGCCTACATCATGCTTGTCTCATAGGGTGTACTGTCATGGTGCATCCCCTCTGTGTTGTGCCCTGTTGTTAGTATTCCGCAGCACTGCGTGTTACTGCACCCACCTTGGGATAGCAACATCCCGTGTGACTGCACTCTGTCTTCATTCCCTACCAGCTGCCTTGCCTCTGCAGATGATATCACCCACCTAGGGTATGCCTCTGACAGTGCTGTGCTCAGTAATCTCGGTAGCCATTCTGTAAATGCATCATGCTGTAGTGTGTTCATGTAGGTAGGCGAGGTTCAACTCCGGCCCTTCCCGGGGGGTGTGGTGTGTGTGTGTGTGTGTGTGTGTGTGTGTGTGTGTGTGTGTGTGTGTGTGTGTGGCTGTGTGTGTGTGTTTCCAGCTGCCTCTGGAATGGTAATGCTTTTAGGCGGCTTCTGACTGTTGCACCCTTAACTATCAGCGTCTATTCCTTCCCGGATGATGTCACCCACCTAGAAGTATGCCTCTTACAGTGCTGTGCTCAGTAAGCTCGGTGGCGCCATTCTGTAAATGCATCATGTAGATGTTCATGTGGGTGAGCGTGGGTTCAACTCCCACGACCCTTCCCCGTAATGTGTGTGTGTGTGTGTTTCCAGCTGCAGCTGGAGAGATTGCAATGCTTTAGATGCTTCTGACACATGCGGCTATCAGCGTCTATTCGCTACGGATGATGTCACCCTCCACCGTATGCACTCTGACAGTGCTGTACTTAGTAATCTGGTAGCACATTCTGCTGATACATCATGCTGTAGTATTTCATGTAGGTAGGCGTAGGTTCAACTCCGGCCCTTCCCGTGTGTGTGTGTGTTTCCAGCTGCCTCTGAGGATGGTAGTAACTAGGCGGCTTCTGAACACATACCTTGGCTATCAGCATCTATTCCTTTACAGATGATGTCACCCCCCACCTAGAAGTATGCCTCTGACAGTGCTGTGCTCCAGTAAGCTCAGTGGCCAGCGGTCTGTAAATGCATCATGTAGTGTGTTCATGTAGAGTGGCGTGGGTTTCAACTCCTGGCCCCTTCCCCCATGTGTGTGTGTTTTAGTCGCTGGAGATTGTGATAACTTTTAGGCGCTTCACAGGCACATACCTTAGCTATCAGCGTCTATTCGCCCTGCGGATGATATGCCCGCCTGAAGTATACCTCTGACAGTGCTGTGCTCGTAATCATTGGCGTTCTGTCAATGCATCATGCTGTAGTGTGTTCATGTAGGTAGGCGTAGGTCAACTCTGGCCCTTCCCGTGTGTGTGTGTGTGTGTGTTTTGGCTGCCTCTGGAGATAATGCTTTTAGATCATTTCCCAACACATACATTTGCTATCGGTGTCTATTCAACACAGCGGATGATGTCACCCACCTAGATGTATACCTCTGTGACAGTGCTGTGTTCGTGCGCTGAGTAGCAGGTTCCATACCTGTATGTGTCCTTTTGTTATGTGATTCGGTAGATAGGGGTAAGGTCAATTCCATTGCCAGCTGTGTGTGTGTGTGTGTGTGTGTGTGTGTGTGTGTGTGTGTGTGTCTATGCTCCCCAACCGCATGAGTTCATAAGTTATAGTTTTTAAACCCTCCACCTTTTACATATATCCTGTGACATCTCTACATGTTTAAGATGTTGAGACGCAGCTAATTAAGACTGCCTGTGTGCCTGCTGTGAATTTAGCGACCTCCGTAGCGTCATTCTCCACGTCGTCCTGTGCAGCCAATTGTGATAAGGTACCGTGATATTATACAGGATTTCCACTACCCGGCCTTGCCACATGTGTGTCTCTGTCTGTATCTCTCTCGATGTATATATACATACATATGTTAGCACCCATAATTTTCTTGCTCTTGCATGGACTGTCTGTCCCATGTAGCCGCTATATTTTGCCTGGCTGACACATAGAAATGTAGTGCGATGCATATCCAAACATTGTCCGTACAGCGTCTGTGTTCCGGGAGGTGTTGCCGCCTAGAACATCTGCTGTATATCTTGGCAAACAGCTATCGCCCCTTTATTACTGTCACTATTACTTATGCGCCATAAACCTTGTGTATCATTGCCTGTTTATGGTGTGTGTGTATCATCTATCTGTGAGCTGTATGCAAGGTAGTGTGCTTATGTCCCACTATAATCGTCTGTGCAGGTATACCGCCACTATGGGTAATCCATGCTTGAACAGCTATTATTTCATATGCATTCAGCACATACCTGCAGACAGTGCTACCCACTCTACAACCTTTGTTCATCATTTTTGCAGTGGATACTGGTGTTTCCACACACATGTATCTGTGTCTGTTCATAACACTCCTCGGGAGCATATATCTGGACACGGCCTTATGTGATATTGACACTCGGGGCCAGTCATGTCATGTTGTACCCCAAAACATTGATAGTGGGCACAGTGATATGTTTTGCATGTGTATGGCATTTTCTGTCTGATTTGGTGTCTTCCTCGCATGTTGTCGTGCTTCTGTCGTCAGTTATCATGAGCGCCAGGACTTGTTACTATTATGTGGAACACGAACATATGAGGCAGACTTCTGCAGTCTCGCGTACATCTGTGCAGTTGCGGGGTATGTGTCTAGCCGCCTTACTACTGTCCATACCACAATACACACACGGTGTGTGGCGGCATAACAGACATCACATGACATTACTTTGTATTTTACGGCACACCGCAGACAGTTGTAATTCCCTCACACGGGTCTACATCTGCTTATCCCGACTTGTTCTTTCCTGTACCATATGTGCGTCGTGGCGCTTCCCGTCAATAAGCGGGGCTCCGCGTCTGACTATGGGGGCTGGTAATTGTTATGTTGACACTTCATGGCACCCTGGGGACCGCCACCTTTGTGTCCTGATTACACCTTCCATTGGCCTTGGCAGAGCATACGTTGTCATTCACAATTACGGGTGGAACATATACATGTTTGCACATTTGTCTACTGTCTTTCTTCCCACCTGTCACTTCCTAGTATCACCAGTTCAGTACATATATTCTGGACAGGTAGATCCTTCATACCCTGACCTGTTGTCATTATGTGTACACGCCCTGACGTTCGGCCATTACCCGCGCTTATTCGTTTAGCATAGTGCTGTGCCTTTCTAGCTGATTTGCTGCCTAGGCATTTCCAAGCTATCGGTGGGTGATCGGGGCGCTATTTCCATTCATGATTACTGGCCGGCTCATAACATCCATTATTCATAAGCTCGTAGCATACCTCTCAAGTCACCTCGTTGGGGGCGTGCATTTGGGGTCTTCGCGGAGTGCCTCCTAGAAATTCACAAAGTTCCCATTGAAGGGGTCTGACTGCACATTCAGTGTTAGGAATGTTTTCGGAATTGGAATCCATGGTAAGTGACATCTAATCATATTAATTCATTAAAAGGATCTTCATTACTCGTCGAACAGTATGTTTAACCATCCTGACCTTCTAAATTGAAATTATTTAGTAGTCATTATTCGTACATTCTACCATTATGGAAGTGTTCTCATTTTGGTGATGGGTTGCAGGAAGCTATGTCATGATATTAGCACAATGGTCTGATGACTTTGTATGGAATGCTCATTATGGTCCCTATCTGTAGTTCCTGGCCGCCATGCCTTCCTGCAGCTATTGTTATTCAAACAGATTTCCAGTTATAGGTGCCATCTTAGTGCGTCACATGTCCATCCATGGGATGGCTAAAGGACACTGTGTAAGACAGCGCATAACACACCTGCGCCTGCCGCATTATCAGGTGGATGCTTTTGCCATTAGTGGGGATTGAGCCGTACTATACCACATCCCTCACGGGCCTATGGATTCTCTGCCGACAGCACTGACCCATTTCTGCATGCTGGTTTCCCATGCCTGCAACCTCGGCAATTACACATTACACATGGTTAATGTATTAAGTACCTGAGATGGGCGCACTTCTATGGGCTGCTTCTGGGGATATCTGTCCATATGTCACTGCATTCCTTGGACACATGTGTCATCAACCTTGAACAAGCTTTTAGTGCATATAGCTGTCCCACGTAGTTGCGGCTGTCACTTCTTGCAGGTAATCTGGCAGGGTTGCGAATGGAGCAATTTTGGAGTCTACAATGGACACCAGTGTGCATCATAAAGTGTAGAACTTGCTGGTTGATCACTTCCTGGCAGTGGTTTTGACTTCTGCTATATGTTCCCCACGTTCGTGGAGCGTCTGTTTGACTACCATATTATCTATTACTTATGTTATATCCATGTATCATATACTCTGAGGACGTAGGTCTGTTGTGTGTACATATGCCCGCATGTGAACCTCTGGTTTCCTTTTGTTGCTACATCTGCCGTTCTGTGTACACACATATATATATACCTTTCCACTGCTTTGAGTTCTTGAAGTCTCTGGATCGTTGTTGCTTATCACCAGTGTGTGTTACATTGACCTGTGTCTATCACAGCAATTTACTGGCATTTCATGAGACTTACTTGATTCTAGAGACCTGATTCTATGGTGTTATGGCGTGCCACTGGGCTTTCTTTGTCTTCTGGAATCTTTGTATAACCAGTCCTTTTGGACACTTTCTATTATTATTCGTTTTGTTTATATGACTGCTTTGGTATGTTGTGTGTTATTGTGCAGAACATTTCTCCCAGGCTCTGACCACTGGACATGTTAACCAGCCCTAATGATCAACAAGTATGATAAACATAAAAAATGTACACTCGCTCTGGTGGCACCTTCTGGCAGGTAAATTCGGGTTACAGATACATACCTTCCGTCGATCCCTGCTACCCTTTACACCAGTTATTCTATCCACATTCTATGTTTGTCTTATCGCCTCATTATGTTTCTCACTATTGTACCAGTACTTTTGCATGGCATTTACATGGGTTCCATACTTTCAGAGGCTGACAGTTTTGAGACATGTATGACTAACGTGGAGGGACACAGCGATGCTTACCCTGCTGTAGGCGGATCACACCCGATGCAGGCGCGCACATTTCTAATTGGCAAGGTTACGGCGCGGTACATGCATATCCGTATTCTGGGTTATATGTTTACTGTGTCTGGCAGATTCGTGGCCTGTGTGGTTAGCGGCTGTTCCGGTAACATATCTCTGATCCGGTTAGCAGACGATATCACGGAACACACTTTCACCTTCACATGTAACTGTCTTTGCGGCACAGGCCTTGTACTTACGTTCACATTTATATGTTCTATAGTGTCAAACGGGACTGCGTGCGTTGGCGGTTGCTGTTTCACGTTTGCTGTTCTGTCTCATTCTCTTCATACCCATGGTACGCAGCTACATTAACATATTCCACCCCGCTCACTTCGTCACGGCATCCATTTCTCCTGCTGGGAAAATGCGGTGCTACATGTTACATTCCCTATTCCCTGCTCTTGACCCGGGATGCATGTGGCTGACGCGAGATATTCGATCTGGGGCTTATAGCCGCGCATCTGGGTCTTTGATTGTCAGGGTGTTCCTGTGGTGCTCTGGGTTTGGTCTTATCCGCCTAGTGTACAAGAGCACTTTGGCAAGTATAAATCTCAGGCGAGGCACAGGCATGGTTTGTCCATGTATATTATCTATAACCACCCCATTGTTCCTAACGTGCGGCGTTGGCCGGTGCATATGGGCTCGGGTTATAGTAATGGCACATGGTCGATCGCCCGGACCTGGCTGTTAGTATGCCTCATTGTTATAACCTGTCTACTTCTTATTGCATGGGTTTAACATAGCGTGACAGCTAACAAACCGCAGTGATGTCCGTTGCCCCGCTTTGTGCCAGTCTCTCCTCTGCTACACATTTAACATAAGCGGGACAGGTTGTGCAACACAGCAGCGGGGACACGAGCTCTCCGTTGCTGTTGCATGATTTGATATGTTGACTGTGTTTTTACATAGCCGAGACGGTTTGACGTGGCAGCGGACATCGGCGGTACGTCAACTTGCGCCGGATGCCAGACGCAGACGGGCATGAACGGCTTTCTCTTTGGCGCGTGCCTTCTGAGGATTATGGTTTGTTTTCCTGAATTGATGGCATAATACTTAATAACCGTCTGGTCGTGGTACTGCTGCTGCGTATTACCCGCGGTGGCGCGTCCCTCGGGCGCCAGCCACCGGGGTGCCATCTGGCGGGTATATCAGCGCCCGGCGCGGCGTCTGATGCTATAAATATTCATTCCATTAATATGCGAACCGCGTGTTTGGGCAATAACAATAACTATTGCTGCCGCCTGTCTCTGGGTGGTGCTGGTTATTCATACATGGCCGTGTTCCTGGTTTTCCCATTCACACTTGTCTATCCTGTCTCATTTCATCACGTGGATGTTTATGTGGCGCTGAACTATGTATTTGCGGGTATGCTGTGCAGTGCACATATGTGACGGTTTGGTTACAGTACCATCTATGTTTTCCTCTGTGATACAGGGATTTACCACATCCTCGCGGCATTACATGCATATGTACGCCGCAACTATTGATACGCCGTTAACGAACATGATTCTGCTGCCCCAGCCCGCGCATCGTGTTGGTCTTTGTCCGGCCTTGTTTACTATCATGGGTTCCCAGATGGTGGTGTTGGTGTGTGTTTGGATTTTATTTATACTGCGTCACGTCAGTGGGGGTGGGGTTGGCGCGTGTTGGCAGGGGCCCCGTTAGCCGGACATGGCGCCTCGTCGACGCTGACGCGTGCCATATATCCTGTTGATATTGACACAGTGGGTGTATGTGCCCGCCATTACTACTTGTGTGGTACAGCACTCTGGTGCGTGACTGTGTATTTTGGATGGCTTGGGCTGTTCCATGCTGTGACATAACCATTCATCCGGGCATATACATGTTATTCTATCCTTTTGCATTGGCCGTGGGTGTTTTGCATCACGGAACAACCCGCATATCTCCAGTGATGTCCCACCGACATTCTCTGTTGCGCAGCACACCAAGTTGACCTGCTTGATGGATGGCTGTTCCCCATGTTGTTGCAGCATGTCTGCGGCGTCGCCGGTACAGTGGCTGCACATACTGCTTTGTCAGGTCATGTCCAGTTATGAACACCGTGGCGTGTGAACACCTGTGGGGAGTTTAGGCAGGCCCGTAACCACACAGGATCTTTGTTCACGACACGTTACAGCCATTTGGATGTCAGTACCTGGGGATGGGATGTTTGGCATGTGGGGTACATATTTACTTACGCAGCGTGTCGCTGCCTAGGACATTACTTCCTACTACATCCAGGGTATACCCGCTGTGTATGGGTGGCGCAGCTTCTTGAGGCTGCTAGCTGGATTGGTGGACAGTCTCAGACATGGGTGCGGGTTCTACAATCTTCTTAATGAGGTTGTTGTATATACATTTGCATGTGGGTTCTGCTTCAAGATATTCGATTTGATTGCTCATATCCTATGTACTTGTCTTGATAGATGCGTTGCTTATGTCCTAGCATTTTACTATACACATGTTTGTCTGTTTGGGATATCTGGTTTCTTTTCTGGTTGTTTATGCGGCCCACGACTGCCCAGCTGTGTACTCTCCTCCACCACTGTGGGCTGCTGGTGACCATGCCCATAGGGCTAGTAGGTGTGGTTGTGGCTGACATGATGCAGTACACCTCCAGCTGGGATTGCTGAGCATTGCATTGCGTGATGGACACGGTATTCTGAGTATCCTTTGTTCAGTGGGGAACATTTTTATGCCACTAGTTTTATGTTTGGTTCTCCATTTTTGTGGGGCCAGATTGCATGTTGCGTGCTCTGCGCCGTTTGCATTATCCACGGACACTGGTTGAATCTTGATTACTATTGCAGGGCCTGCTTGGGCGATGCGGCACCCCAGGTTGCTCATCGCCTGCTGGATTGGCCCACGCCTACAGGCGCATCCTACTTGGGCTCCTGATTTCGCGCCGCGTGCCCTATGCTCAGTGATTGCTGGTTCTGGCGCACCGCTCATTACTATGCATGTACAAGTAAGCTGCTAAGCGGTCGCTGCCGCGGTAAGCGCCGAAGCCTTCGCCCGACCTTGCGCCCGGCTTCATAGTCGAGGGGTCTGTGTTTTGGGCTCATAAAGTAACATATTAAGTTTTACCTTTTTGATGGGGAATAAAGGGTCTATGGCAGCGTCAATCAGTTTGGACGTTCCACTTTTGGTTTATTTATTTTTAATACTTATAAACCAAGTTTGAGTTCTATCATCTACTCTAACAATCAGGTAATCATCATACTGTGGAGCATTATATTAGAAAGATGGCTAAAGTTAAATTAAACTTCTGAACAAGTGCTAACACCTGACCCAGACCCTCCCGGCGTCCCGAATTTGCCGGTTTTGGGGTCAAATGAAGAAGTGCCCGCGATTCCCAGATTTGGCGCCATTCATTCTTTGCCTTATTTTTATTTTTTGGTGCAGCCGGGCCGGCGTCCATCACGTCGCGATGGCGTCCAGCTCACCGTCGGCACTACGCTCAGTTATGGTGGAGCTCCATGGGCTTTCGCGTCATCGACTGACTGGCTGTAAGCATTGCTTGCATTTCAAAAGCTTGCGCCAGTTCGCCAATCTTGTTAAAACAGAAAACACTTAGCTGCTGCCTGCTATTCGTTTGAGACTGGGACTTTACTTGTATGTATGCAGAAAGCGCAGCCTGCCGGTAGTTCCTGGGCCGCCTGGGACTATCTGAGAGAAAATATGCGTTGCCTGCCCAAAGCTCTGCATTCAGGACTGGTGGTATCAATTACAGGAGGGACAGGAACCAGCTGCCATTCATTTTCTGTTTATTTTATATGCGAGGGAGGGCCAAGGCTGCTCTGCTGCCATTATTAACTTGCTGTAGGGAGCTGAGCTGACATTCATTTGAACAAAGTGTGTGTGTGTTTGTGTGTGTGTGGAAGTGTGAGGAACAGAACCAGCTGCTGCCAAATTACGTTTTGTTTATTTTAAATACGAGGGCGAGGACTGCTGCCGGTATTCTTAACTTGCTGGCAGGGAGCTGAGCTGTTCATTTGAACGAGGAGTGTGTGTGTGTGTGTGTGTGTGTGTATGTGTGTGTGTGTGTGTGTGTGTGTGTGTGTGTGTGAGTGTGAACAGGAACCCGGCTACTTGTAGTTTTCTGCTGTTTGTTTTCGTCTCGAGGACTGCTGCCATTTATTCTTAAGCTGCTGTAATGAGGCTGCCTTCATTTTAGATAAAGTGTGTGTGTGTGTGTGTGTGTGTGTGTGTGTGTGTGTGTGTGTGTGTGTGTGTGTGTGTGTGTGTGTGTGTGTGTGTGTGTGTGTGGGGAGGCTATGGGTGAGAAGTGAGAACTGAACTCACTAAATGATAGCCGTTAGGTTTCGGTCGGCCTGTTTTTTTAGCTGCTGATTTAGCATAGTGGTATGTTGCACTAACTGTAGTGTGTGTGTATGGTGTTCTGGGTTCAAGTCAAGACTTGCCCAGTAACAAGCATAAATTGCTGCGTTTATTCTGTAACTTTCAGAATTATACAAGCAATGTTAAAATGTGTCCCTCGTTTTTAAAATGTGTCCTGGTTTTGAACTTTGACCCCCCTGGAAAAAACCCTGAAATTGAAAGTGTGAGAAGCTGTGCAAGATGCCTATGGCTTTCTCTACTGTCATTCTATTTATAGTGTCCATGTGTGGAAGACTTTTTATGATGGAAATGTTCTGAATTGGGCAGTTTTGTCATTATTAGTTCATCACATTTTGTTTAGATTTGCCTACAATCACGGCCTACTGGCAAAAATGTTCTCTCAAACAATACATTTAAAATGTCTAACAAGTGTGCTGTATTATACAAGGGAATATAACTTAATAATAAAGTCAGGAAGGTGCTTATCAAATGAAAGAACACATATGTGCAAGGGGCCAATAGTTTGAAAATGGCCCAAAGGGTAATCTTATCCCGCCTGTGGATATGTTTTCTTTGGATGTGGTGCAGGTTTCAGTACTGTTTCAATGAATGTGATTTTTGCAAGGCAGAAGTTTTAATTCCAAGTGAACTTTCAATACTGTTTCAATGAATGCGATTTTCAAGAGCAGAAGTTTAATACCAAGTCTATTTTCATTGTGAAACAGTATCGCTTTATTTATCAGATGTCTGTTAGTGTTTTGGCCATTGATGATGTGCCTCAAAATGTAAAATAAAATCCAAATCTTTACTATAGAAGTAAAGTAATATGCAGTTACACACATTAGTGTTTATGATAAATGGGTGAAAATGAAATATGAATAATGAGACATTGAATGGCTGCAGGCAGGGGACTCTGGTCTGGTGTCATATTTTGGTTGTCTGTTTCTTTAGTTTGTGTTTGAAGTTGGTATCCCACAATTCCATCAGATGGGTGGGGTTACATAATTATCCTTCACATTAGAGATGTTAATCAGCGTACAGATTTGTACCTATTTTTCATAGCCCTTGTCCAGATTTCATTTCACCAGGTTGAGAGGTATGTACCCAACTAAAATCAGCTTTACAATAATTTCAAAATATAATATTCATACTATTGTTAAAACTGGAGTTGATATATCTTTATAACTACTTAAACAGGAAAAAAGTCTTTCTAAACTAGTATACATAAATTGTACATAGTCAAAATAAAAACAAGAAAAGGGATGCAATTAACTATTCTGAGAAGGACTTACCGTTTCCTCTATTATTGTACCATATCTCCTCATTCAGTTTGTAATGCTTCATGCAGTGGCTTTCCCTTTCCTTACACAGCTTTTTATTTTTTCCTACTCCATTGCATCTCCAGTGTCTTACTTCCCTCTTTTTTTTTTCCTTTATCGACCATCTTCCAGGTCATATATTGTTCTTTCATCCACAGCTATCCTCTTTACCCATACTGTCCTCTTAGTACTTTCTTCTTACATTCCGGCTGATATATTGTTTATTATGTTCTAAATGTTGCCCGTTTGAGCACTAGCAGTATTCCATTTTTTAGTGACTACCTTATTACCCA
>NW_025050986.1:0-12894 GCF_019279795.1 Protopterus annectens
TTGCGGGGGGGGGGGGGGGGGGTTTTTTTGGGGTGGCCCCCAAAAATTTTCCCCTCCCTTGGGGAAAAAGGCTTAAAAATTTGGGGGCCACCCCCTTTGGAAAGACAGCCTTAGGGGCTTCAGACATGACACCTAAGGCCTAGAAGCACCACAGACACACACAAAACTTCTAAAAAGCCGAGAAATTTAACTAAAGAGGGGAGGAAAGCCTTAACCACACACAGCACTAACTATTTTTAAAAAAGAACTCAGAATTTCAACAATTTTCCTGTCAGAAAAACCACTTATCTGAAAAACCACGCCAGGAGCTCAAGAATTCCGTTGCTTCTTGAAGCGACAGGCAAACGAAATCTGAGGAGTCAGTCAGAGCTGTGGCAAGGGAAATTATGGGTAAGAGGGAGGAGCTAGGGCTTCGAGGCCTGGCTTTTTAAATTGCCGGCTCGGATCCCGAGGTGAGATCCGCAATACCACAGGTTGCAGACGAATGAAGTCTTCCTACTTCAGATCTTGTATTCCATAAGGCAGAACAATGTATAACAGTTCTCGTTTGTGTACAGCTGTGAATAAAATAAACTGTTTTGGTTTCCTTTAGTTTTGATTAATATACTTAGAAAAGTAAAAAACACAAGAAACACTGTAGCATCAAAACCTGAACCATGAACCCTTTCTATGCATGGGGTTATTACAACCCTACATAAGACAACAAAGCATCAAAGTGTCCCTCTCTCTATGCAGTCACTATACTCAGAACCTGACAAGTCATTATATTATCACCCTATAGGATAATTACAATAGTAAACATGATTATTAACCAGTCTGAAATATTCTAAATTCAGTCTACTAAGGTTGACAAAATTAACGGAGAAATCCAATAACATAACAAGAAATCATACAGGTTGATATGAATCATCTTTACCCAGAGAAATCATCTTAGAGTTATGCTTTAAATACAGGCTACACTGCTGTACTTATGAATTTTATAATGCATGTTTTCTATAAGCAAATCTTTCAACACTCCTTGTGTTAAAACCTCTTTTCTAAGTGTAAGCAACACAAAAACAAGATGAAAATCCATATGTTAGCTTGTAGAAATAGAAGTCATGTACTTACCATAACGTTCCATGTGAGTTGTTTATCTCACCTTTATTCTCACTGATGGGTTCAGAGCCGATCCTCAGCTCTGACATGGCTGATAGCAAGCTCAAGGTTTGCCAGTAGCTCGAGACCAGCCCCTTATCCCACAATGCACTGCTGGAATTACCTCAGATCTTGTTTGCTGCAAATAATAATCTATACATGTATAGACATATATTATATATATCTACAAAGAACAGTTCCCAAAGAGAAAGAAGAAATATTGAATAACCAGGATGCTTTTGCACTAGCCTCAAGTCAACAGTCAGCCAGGAGGGGAAGGAGGAGAGGCGTGAGAATAAGGTGAGATAAATACTCCACCCGCCGGGAACGTTATGGTAAGTACATAACTCTATATGTGAAGTTGTTAAATCTTGCCGTTTATTCTGATAACTAATGGGTGGCGTCCCTAGCACCTTCAACCCTGGGTGGCTCATGGAAGTGTGTTCTTCAATACCATTAGAAGACAAAGGAAGACCTGTCCCTAGAAGCCTTATCTACTTTGTAATGTGTGACAAAGGTATGAGGCTTAGACAAGAATGGCTACAGGCATAAAATATCAAGGGGGCAATTTGGCAAGAAAAGCAGAAGAGGTAGAGACAGCTCTGGTAGAATGAGCTTTTGGTTTGTGCAAAGGTTAAAGACATGTTCGTGTTTTCATAAACAAAGGATATACAATCGGATAACCATTTAGATAAGGTTGTTGTAGCCACTGGATTGTCTTTTCTTGCTTCTGAGAAAGATATAAAAAGTTGATCTGATTTCCTAATATCCTTAGTTCTGTCAAGATAAAATCTGAGCTGCCTGTGAACATCAAGTTTGTGCAGCATATATTCCAATTTGTTAGAGTAGTTGGGGAAGAACACTGGTAGTTCAATGACCTGATTGATATTTGATTCAGAACAGACTTTAGGTAAAAATGAGGGGTTTGTTCTGAGAGATACTCTATCAGTATGGAAGATCATGTAGGGAGGTCTGATGGATAATGCTTGAAGTTCTGACACTCTGCGGGCAGACGTAATGGCCACAAGAAAAATTGTTTTCCAAGATAAGAATTTTAAAGCACAAGAAAAAGCTGGTTCAAACGGAGGAAGAATAAGTTGAGACAGCATAAAGTTTAAATTCCAGGGAGAAAAAGGAATTTTGATCGGAGGTCTCATATGAAGAAGGCCTTTAAGGAAGGTTTTGGATAATTTATGGCTCATAATATTTGAGCCATCAAGACCAAGGTGAAAATTTGAGATAGCAGCTAACTGAACTCGAACTGTAGCAGCTGCTGCCCCTTCCTTAAAAATTTTGTCAAAAATTCCAAAATCGAAGATAGCGGGCTCGAAAGAGTCAATGTTCTGCGCGTTGGCCCAAATTGAGAACCTTTTCCATTTACTGCCATATAGTTTCCTAGTAGATGGCTTGTGAGAAGACAAGAGAATCCGTCTTGTATCTTCTGAAATTGAATGAAGCCTGGCAATTAGGGGAAGTGGATTAGCCAAGCAGTCAGTTTCAGGGACTGCAGAGAAGGATGAAGGTACCCTGACGGGTGTGTCAGAAGGTCCGGAACTGGGTCCAGGATCCATGGATCCTCCAACAGATGATGGTGGAGAAATGGAAACCAAATCTGTTGAGGCCAGTAGGGGGCTATGAATATAACCTTCCTTCCCAGCGATTTTGCTTCCTGTAAAAATCTGGGTATTAATGGGAAGGGTGGAAATGCATAAAGGAGACCGGGCCAATCGTGGCAAAAGTGCATCTCTGGGGATGACCCGGAGGTGGTATCAGGGCAAAGCAGCTTCTGCATTTTGAATTGATGTGGCTGGCAAAAGGTCGCAGCAAGGCTGGCCCCATTCTGGAAAATCAACTCCGCAACCAGTTGTTTGAGAGACCACTTTCGTGAGGGAGTAATATTGCCCTGCTTAGCTTGTCTCCTATGAAGTTGGATTTCCCGGGGATGTCGTTGCTAACAGAAAAGCGCTGGGGGCCACAGCCTATTGCCAAATGATGAGGGCTTCTCAACAAAGGCGGTAAAAGACTTTGTTCTGCCCTGCTTGTTCAAGTACCAGACTACTGACATGTTGTCGGTCTGAATTGCAATAGTCCCTAGAGGGAGAGAGTCCTGAAAGTACTGCAACGCTAGAAGTACCGCTCTCAGCTCTAGAACACTGATGTGCAGATGTGATTCCTGATCTGTACATGTGCCTTGGGCAGTCTTTCCCTGAATATGCCCCCCCCCCCCACCCTATTACGGAAGCTACTGGTGGGGAGACAAAGGGTCTTCCTATTGTAACATGAAGAGATGTCAACCACCACCGAAGGTCTCTCCTGCAAGAATCCATGATAAGAATCATGTGGTGCATTGGTAGTTTCTGGTAAGACCACTGAGCAAAGAGGAGCCATTGAAGGATTCGCATATGCATCCTTGCGAGTGGTATGGCCAGGATTGCTGCTGCCATCAAACCTAGTACTTTCAATATCTCCGCTGCTGTAGCTTTGTTCTTTGACACCAGTGAGCTGACGTTTTGGCGGAGAAGAGAGACTCTTTCGATAGGGAGACGTAGAGTGGTGGTTGAGATGTCTAACGCTGCTCCTATAAAAACGGTATGCTGAGATGGCGATAAGGCAGACTTTTTGAAGTTTATCGTAATGCCTAATTGATGGCAGAGTGTCAGGATGTATTGTGTTGCCTGAGTCAATTGATGCCTGGTGGTAGCGGTGTGAGGAGCCAATAGTCTAAGTACACCTGGAATCCTAGATGCCTCAGGTGAGCCGTGACCACTGCCATACATTTGGTGAACACTCTGGGAGCTGAAGTGAGACCAAAGGGCAGGGCTCGAAACTGGTAATGATAGGCTCCCAGCCGGAAGCATGAATGATCTCTGGGCGTCTGTCCATCTTTAAGTGATAGTACTGGCGTCCTTGAGATCTATGCAGCACATCCAATCGCATTTCCTAAAAAGAGGAAGAATGGACTGAAGCGTGACCATTTGGAACTTCTCTTTCTTTACGAAGGTGTTGAGTCTGTTGAGGTCCAAGATAGGTATCCAGTCCCCTGTTTTCTTTGGTACCAAAAGAATCTTGGAAGTAAGTTCGAATCCGACTTGGTCTGCTGGGACTGGTTGGATGACTCTTTTCTAACAATCTGTGGACCTCGTTTGCTTATTCCCTGAGATTGGGGTGGAACATCTGGGATTTTTGATAGGAATGGGAGGGGTAAAGAACGGTATGAAATATCCTCTGGAAATGATGCTTTGTACCCAAGTATCCGATGTTATGTTTAGCCAGGCTTCTAGGTACAAAGACAAGTGACCCCCGACTGCCTCCAGAGCTGAACAGTCGGGCCACCTTTTAGGGGCACTGGTAGGACTGACAGGAGAACTGACCCCTGGCCCCCTGTTGCTGTGGAACACCTCTGCCCGCGAGGCGGCGTCTTCTGTTATAACCCCCTCCTCTGCCTCTAGAGGGGGTTTCACCACGTGTATCCTGAAAGGCTGCCTGAGTTTTTCGGAACTACACCTCCCAGGGGCCCTTGCGGTAGGGCCGAGTAGGAGTGGAAAAACGGACCACAATGGCAGATAAAATCTTGCCTTCCTGTTCACACCTGGTTAAAGTTTCCTTTACTTTGGGCCCAAACAATGATGAGCCATCGAATGGGGTATTAATAAAGGAAGACTTGAAGGGTTCCGCAAAGGAACAGCGCATCCAGGCTTGTCTGCGAAGAGCAATGCCCGAACTAGTGGCTCTACTCGAACCATCAGCTGCATAGGACATGAGACGCATGGACAAGTTCACTATTGAGTTTAGGTTAGCAAGCTGAAAGTTGACTTTGTCGGCCACTCCTGCAGCTACTGTACCCTGGAGAGCATCTCCTAGCTCTTTCAGGAGATCTCTCTGTAGTCTTGTAAAATGGGTCAAGTAGTTCAGTGATCGCAGAGAGAAAAAGTCGCTGAACTAAACATGCGTTTCCCATATGTATCCATAACCCTAAAATCTCTGTTAGGGGGATGGATAGAAGAGGATGTCTCAGATACTTCCTTTTTGGTGGCTGCAGCCACCACCATGGCATCTACAGGCACTCCTTTTGTCAAAATGGCTTATCGACTGGGGCAGATATGAATTTGTTGGGTCTACGAGGGACAGGTTCCTTGGACTCTGGTGACTTCCACGCCTTACGAGAGATCAGTTCCATGAGCTCGTAAGGCGGAGACGCCCAAGAAGTGGAAGGTTGAGACCCAAAAGCCTTCAAGAGCACAGACTCATCCTCAGTAGGGGTCTTGGACTGCCAATCGCCCCTCTGACTAAGGATCTCTAGTATCTCTGCAAAGGAAATATACTCAGAGGGTGATCGAGGGGACCCTTCTGACTCATCTAAGTCCGTGTCAGATGTCATAGTCTCCTGTGGAGTGTCAAAGTCTCCTGTGGAGAGTCTAAGTGTCTCCTCTTGCACAGTCTCTTCCTGGGCACCTCCTCAGTGGGGGGATCTGGGGAGGTCTCAGAAGAGCAGGGGACACCCTGTGGGGGTACTTGAGGCTCGGGGTCACTACGCTTAGAGGGGTCGGTAGATGCAGAAGTAGACACAGGAGCTTGAGGGAAGAGGGAAAGCTGAACCGATGCTGATGATGTCTTTGGAGACAAAACTCTCCTCACAGCATCGAAGACACTGTGGCTCCGACGAGAAGGAGTGGACGGACCCGAGAGTACCGTCCGATCCTCCACACTAAAAACCCCTGGGCTCCAAGCCTGAGGTAGGAGCCGAGCTCATCCAAGCCAAAGCCCCGAGAGGAAGAGTCTGCACCAACAAGTCGGTGTAACTATCCTTCCCGGAGCCGACGGGAGAGCGTCAGCTCCTAGAGCCCTCGGGTGGCGCCCGGGACATCAGAGTAGATGGAGCCAATAACCCGGTGCGGGTATCGGCTCCAAGGGTTTGACCACCAACGGTTCAACTTCCTTCAGCTCGGAGAGTCCAGTACGGCTTGGAGGAGGAGTAGACAAGTCCAGTTCCATGGTCTTTGGCACAGACGAGCTGGTCGGAGCTAACAATTTGTCAAGTCCTGGTGCCTGTAAAAGCTTCTGCACCAGCCGATCCATGCCCAAAGCTGAAAGGCTGACTGAAGACTTAGCTGAATGCACCAAAGGTGCTGACTGGAGCAGAGGTGAAGAAGGAACTTCAGAGACCGGCTCCAATACTGAGAGCTGGCTCCGATGGACTGTGGAACCAATGACCCTCCTGAAATTTTAGCCTTTTTGGAGACCTTATCTGAAGACTTGGATTTGGAGGACGTACTAGCACCTTCATGGCTACTCAAAACTTCCGAAAAAGATTGCTGTAGCAATCCCTTGTCTATAGGTTTTCTCCTTCTCTCCAAGAGGACTCTTGAAGAGAAGGAGTGACAAATGCTACAGGTGTCTTGGAGGTAGTTGGCCCCCAAGCAGTAGACACACTGAATGTGTCCGTCAGTGATGGACATTTTCTGCCCACAATCTGGCCATTTTTTGAATCCCGATTTGGGATGGGATTTCTCCCTGACAAACTGAAGAGAAAAACAGTAAGATAGATTCACAAACAACTAAGTCCAAACTGGGCACCATCTAAAACAGTATTTTATATATATATATATATATATATATATATATATATATATATATATATATATATATATATATATATAAACAAAAGGAAAACTTTTTAAAGACTTCCTGTTAATTTGTTTCTAAAATGGTCCGAGCTAGCTGGATCACAGAGATCTCTCTCTTGCAGCAAACTAGATCTGGGATAATTCCAGCAGTGCATTGTGGGATAAGGGGCTGGTCTCGAGCTACTGGCAAACCTTGAGCTTGCTATCGGCCGTGTCGGAACAGAGGATCGGCTCCGAACCTATCAGTGAGAATAAACAGTGAGATTTAACAACTTTTATGTTTGGATATTGTTTCTCTGGTTTACTTAGGGTAGATTTAAAAGTTATTATACAACTTGTAGCAGTGCCATATGCATGTAATTATATACATTTTAAAAGTTCTGAAAAGGTGAAGTATAACTTATGTAAGCTTAAGATAACCCTATAAATACAGATTTGGTTTATGTACAATATTATTTAACATACTAAATCCACAATGAATTAAGTCAGATGACAATGCTGCAGTCAGCATAACTGAATTGATACAGATAACAGTAAGGTATTGAGCAAGTTTCCTTTTCTGAGTTAACAGACAGAGAAACATTTACTTAAGTAACTCAATCTGTATTACACATTTTTTAAAAGTTTCACTTGCATGTGATCTTATTTTAATGTTCAAAGTTGCTCTTACAGATAGTTGTAGCCTTAGATGTACTGCCTTTATCTAATGCCATGACTGCTCTATCAGTGTAAAAAGACCACAAAACTCTGACTTGCATCATCCTTAATAGACTAACAAGAAACACCAGCAAATACGGACTCTGTAATCGGCAACTTTTCTTTACACATGACTTCTATTCTTATGGTTTGCACATAAATGTTAGTGAGGAATAGATATGTGGACTACAGAATGAAATTGCCTCCTCTTATCGGACTATTTGTTTTTGTGACAGAAAACTTTCAAATCAATTAATTGTTTGTAATGGAAAGGTAGATATTTAATCAGTAAATGTGTAGACTTAACATGACATCTGTAATGTTTTTTATTTTTACTATATGTTTTACTAAATCATTAAATGATAATCTGTGGTAAACTAATAATACACTTAGAGTGAAAGTGTTAAGGGTCACTTTAGGGGCTTAGAATGATAAAACAACTATATCAGAGTGCTGTAAAGCAGTGACATCCCCACGCTTCTTAACTTTCATTTTAATGCCTCTATTTGACTGTGGGAAAACCCAGGCTTCAGAATTGCTTCATGAAGCTAGGTGAATAGTTCTAAAACAGAAAACAGTGTAATCAGCTTGCGATTCCGGCAAGAAAAGTACAGTTTTGTACCTACCATAAATGTAGATGTTCGAGGATCCCATTGCTGCAGTCCTTACTATTGGGTATAGTCCGCATCCAGTCGGCCCGAATACCAGAGTATAAGGCTGACGTCGGTCAGGGCGCATTAGACTGACGTCAGTACGTCAGGGTACTAATGCGCATGACCGACGTCATATCCTCAGTCTTTTCTTGCCCCAGATGTCAGAAGACCCTAAAAAGACAAGGCCCAAAATACCTGCACCAAAAATATGTACAATATATACAAGAATATATATATACAAAAAATATAAGCATGTAACCTCACCTACACAACCACCCCTAAACATGGGGAAGGAGAGAGGTAATTGGACTGCAGCAATGGGATCCTCGAACATCTACATTTATGGTAGGTACAAAACTGTACTATGTTCTTAGATTCCCCATTGCTGCAGTCCTTACTATTGGGTAGAATCCCAAAGCAGAGGTAAGGGAGGCTGGCAAATCATAAAGAAGCAGGAGCTGACAACATGCCTTGCAAAACAGCTGTGGCAAAACCAGCCCTAGACTTAGAGTAGATAGGAAGGTGATAATGCTTAGAGAAAGTATGCACTGAACTCCAAGTAGCTGCTTCCAAAATATCCTTAGTTGCCACCCCTTAGAAATGCTGTTGAAGTGGCAGTAGCCCTAGTGGAATGAGGCCTAATCCCAGCTGGAATCTCCTTGCCATGATGGGAATAACAAAATGCAATGCAAACGCCAATCCACCTAGAAATAGTTTGTTTTGACACAGGCTTGCCCTGTGAATCCAAAGCAAAAGAAACAAACAACTGCTGAGACTGCCTAAAATCCTTAGTCCTGCTTAAATAATAGCAGCAATTGCCTGTGTACATCTAAAAGAGTGCAAAATCTTTTCCCCGTTATTTTGGGGGTCTGCATAAAAAGTAGGCAAATGAATAGTTTGGTTTAAAGCCACACTAGAAACCACCTTAGGCATAAAGGAAGGATTAGTATGCGTAATGATACCCTATCCTTATGGAAAATCAAAAATGGCTCTACTGCCATAAGGGCCTGCAACTCAGACACCCTTCTTGCAGAGTAATAGCCAACAGAAAAGCAGTCTTCCATGACAAGTATTTCAATTCAGCAGTAGCCGCAGGCTCAAAAGGTTATAGAGTAAGTTTTTCCAACACAAATTGAGATCCCAAGCAGGAGTAGGAGCTCTACGTGGGGGTCTTATATTCTTTGCCCCTCTAAGAAACTGCTTGAACAAAGGATCGAAAACAATGGTGGGTCACAATCATAGTGAGCTGAAATTGCTGCAGCATGAATCTTAATGGAAGAAAAGGACAAACCTTTGTCCAATAACTCCAGTAAGGTATTGAAGAGCCACACTCAAATTAGGCTCAGAAACCTGCAAATTCTTTGCTGTACTCCAAAATAAAATCTCTTCCATTTTCTGTACACTTTCCTTGTACTAGGTCTTCTAGCTTCCATCATCACATTTAAAACTTGTTGAGGAAGTTGAGACCTGCTGTGTTTCAACACAGAATATGCCAGGCTGTTAGATGAAGAGAGTGAAGCTTGACATTGAGCAGATGACCATCCTTCTGAGATAACAGATGAGGAATCAGAGGTAAAGGCCATGGAGGCTTCCTTACCAGACTCCGTAGTAGTGGGTACCAGTGTTGCGAGGCCAATCTGGAGCTATCAAAATCATCCTTGGCCTGTCTTGTCTGACCTTTAATAGTACCTTTGGAAGAAGAGGCAGAGGAGGAAAGGCATACACATGAAGGTTTTCCAACTGAAAGACAGAGCATCCACTTTCCAAGCTGTGTGATGAAACCCCTTTGTGCAATACTGTGGCAGCTGGTGGTTTAGTGGAGAAGCGAACAGATCTATGTCTGGAGTTCCCCATGACACTGTCAATTTTGAAATACATGAAGATCCAGTTTCCACTAAGTGGGGATCCATGATTTGTCTGCTTAACACATCTGCTAAGGAGTTCTGTGCTCCCGGCAGAAACCTTGCCTGAAGAGTTAGTTGCAAGCTTAGCGCAGTCTCCCATAAAATCATTGCTTGCCTGCATAGAGGATAAGAATGTGTTCCCCCTTGCTTGTTGATGTACCACATGACAGTTGTGTTGTCTGTTAGAATCAACACCTGCCCTGGAAGAAGTAACTCCTTGAAAGCCATTAATGCAAACTGGACTGCTAACATCTCCTTCATGTTGATATGTAGATGCTGTAGTCTGGCAGGCCACTTGTCTTGTATCCACTTTCCATTTAGATGAGCTCCCCAAGCAATGTCCGAGGCATCTGTTGTTAAAATCTGACTACGCCTGGCCGGGTCACAGAGAGTCCCTTGTTTTAGGTGACATTCCTGAGCCCACCACAAAATTCTTTTGAAGGCAAGGTATTATTTGAATGACAGTGTCCAAATCCTGGCAGTGCTGTGTCCATACATTTTGAGATACCATTGTAGCTTCCTCATATGCAGTTTGGCATTGGGAAGCACCAGAATACAAGATGCCATGAACCCTAATGCTTGAAGGACTGTCCTTGCAGTCCTTGCGGACTGATGAGATAGTTGATGGAAGTAAAGTGATAGACTCTTTTGTTTGTCCGGGGTTAAAAGGCCATCTGGGCTGCTGTATTCAGTCTCACACCCAGAAAGCACATGATGTCTTGAGAGGGTACTAGACTGGACTTTATTTCGTTCACAGAATACCCTAGGCATCTTAGCACTGCTATAACATGTTCCAGATGCTGTAGAAGGTCTTCCGTTTCTTGAGCCAGAATCAGGCAGTCGTCCAAGTAAGGATAGATTTGAATTCCTTGAAGCCTGAAGTAAGCTATCACTGGAGCCAGAACCTTTGTAGATACTCTGGGCGCAGTAGATAAGACAAAGGGCAATGCAGAGAACTGATAATGAGAATTTCCAGCTCGAAACCGCAGATACTTCCTGCAACTTAGTCTTATAGGCACATGAAGGTAAGCTTCCTTGAGATCTAAAGTTACCATCCAGTGATCTTTGCCCAGCAGAGGTAAAAAGCTGTTGTAACGTCAACATCTTGAACTTGGGAATGTCCAGAAAAGTGTTGAGGAGAGATAAATCCAAAATTGGTCTCCACGTGTTCCCCTTCTTTGGTACTAGGAACAGGCGAGAATAAAATCCTAGGCCCCTTTCTGATATAGGGACTGGCTGAATGGCCCCTATCTGGAGTAACTGAGAAACTTGCTTGTGAGCCTCTTTTCTTTGTGGAGGAGGAACGTCTGGCATGCCTTTGAAAGGGGCATTGTATGGAAATAAAATCTGTAACCGTGGTGAATGATATCCAACACCCATTTGTCCTGAGTAATTAAATCCCAATTTTCTTTGAAAAGAGACAGTCTTCCTCCCAAAGGAGCTGCCAGACGGGAATCTACTGGCAGCTGAAAAGACAGGTCATTGGGTCTGTTCTGAAAGGACTGACCCCTACCCTCACCAGAAGTCTGAGCAGGAGAACTCCTGTTCTAGGCCTAAAGAACCTTGAGCCCTGCCCTACCACGTCTAGACCTACCCTAGACTGGGAATCATAAGCAGGATATGTCCACCCCTTAGCAGGCCAATTTCTACTAAACTTGGTGGCTGCACCTGCAAAAATCTTTAACAGTTTGCATAGACTTAGCTTTGTCCTCCATTTTTCTTTAAAACTGCTTCCACAGGCGATCCAAACAACACATCAGACTGTAAAGGAGCATCCAAATCCTTGTCTTAACATAGCTTCCAGCTAATTCTGATCCTTCAACCAGGCATGCCTGCGAAGAACAGAACTAGTAGCAGCCACCCTCGAGGAGGCCTGTACAGCATCAAAACCACATTGCAAAGAATGCTTACCCACTTGTTCAGACACATGAACCAAATCCAGCAACTCTTTACACTCAATACCCCTTCAAAGCATCCACCTTAGATTTCAATTGTGAAAGGAGATAATTCTGATATTTTAGCATGTGAAACTGACAATTCCAATGCTCTCATGGCTAGAGTGGAAGAAGTATACACTTTCTTTCCCCACCTATCAAAGCCCTTTGCCTCTTTATCAGTAGGAACAGGATTTTAATCACAGAAGCTTTAACACCTTTAGCCCCTTGAGAAATAGTTTCTGGGTCCGCCCTAGGACTCTTAAACAAATACTTATGAGCTTCGGGCACCCTATAATACCCTATCAGGCTTAACAGGAGCAGGAGGCAAAGAGAGTCAGGGTTCAGGAAGCCTCTGCAAAACATCTTCCACCACATTCAACACAGGAGGAATAGCTAGGGCCTATGCTGGGGTAAAACAAGAATTCCCTAAGCCTTTTCCTGGAATCAGAGTAATCCCGGCCTTCCCACTGAAACTCCTCCCTCATGGAATGCAGAGTCTCTGAAAATGAGCAATCCTCAGGAGGAGGCGCTGCAGGAGTGGAATCATCCACATCAGAATCAGAATAAGTAGGATACTCCCTGCAAGTCTTCATGATGAAGACTCTGAAGCCTCTGAACACTGTTCAAAACTATCAAACTCGGTTCCACCCTAGGCCTCTTATCAGGCGAGGGGCATAGAACCTCTAATCATAGTAATCAAATCTTCTGCCATTTAAGCATATGTTTCTTAGGTACAGAACCCCGAAATGCTAGGAGAAGCCCCCACTGAAGCTGAACTAGGCCTACCTCTCAAAGAAGTTTTGGCAACAGAAGGAGAGGCTCTAACTACACTTGGGAAGAGAGGGAAGAACAGTCACCTGAGAAGCCCCTCTCAGCCTGGCCTACCTCCTGAGAGAGCACATCCTGTAACAGTAAAGTTTCTGGGGCCCGAGTACTTCCATTT
>NW_025050987.1:0-10000 GCF_019279795.1 Protopterus annectens
ACTGCCTGATTTATTATCCTTCTATGCAGGACTAGCTTAGTCCTGCACAGAAGCGGCTGTTTAGGAGCATGACGGCAGCGAGCCATGTATATTAATGAAGGCATGCTGCCTAAGCTTCTAATCTTACATGGAGCATGTAAGAGTGCAGGGGGTGTGTCTGAGACCAGAGCTTTCAGAATATACATGCCCCTGCAATGAAGAACAGCAGACAAGTGCCAAACCAATGAGTGAGACCGCTCATAGTTGCATGCATACCCCCAGCAACATCCACCCACATGTACAAGAGCAATAGTTAAAACAACAAATATAAAGATATTATTATTTACGAAACAGATGAGATTTAACTGTAGGTGTGTGGGTTTGCTCATTGCTAAGCTACTGGTAATGCAGCTTAAATGGCACAAGAGGATAAAAAGCAAGATATATGCAAATGAAGCAGTACAGCAATAGTGTAGTGAGCAGAGCATTCACCTTATGAGCAGTCATTCCTGGTTTGAGTCCCACTGCAACACATTCCATTTTCCATGTCAAATCATTTTATGACCAATATATTTAGTTGTATAACCTACAAAATAACATATATATGTGAATTGGAGTACTTGATTAAATGCAAATGTGAGGTGCCAGTGTCATAATGTTGCAAAGTCCACAGATAAACACATGTGCACCATACAGTATATGTACACAGGAATCAGGGATACAAATGTAAGATAAAATGTGCAATGAATGATAACTCCGTACATCTTCCAAATCCTCCACCATCCCAAGAGCC
Source organism: Protopterus annectens (assembly GCF_019279795.1). NCBI lineage: Eukaryota > Metazoa > Chordata > Ceratodontiformes > Protopteridae > Protopterus > Protopterus annectens. The sequence goes on from NW_025050987.1 coordinate 773, forward strand.
ATTAGACATTATTGTCTAAATTAGTGCAGAGGTAAGTGGGAGTAAGCACTAGTAATGAGGTGTAAGCACTATTAAGCAGTAGTAAGCGGGAGTAAGCATATGTAAGCACCAGTACGCGGGTTTAAGCCAGTTTGCGCAGGGGTAAGCAATGCACACTCAGTATAAGCAATAGTGAAGCTAACTCTCTGTAAGCATATTTAACCCAAGTTTAGCATTGCTTACCCTCACGCAAACTCACGCAACCCGCTTACACGCACTTAAAAGTGCATTAATCACTCTATATTCAACAGCCCTTGTTCTGGCTAGCAAAAAAAACAGCAAAGTGCATTGAGAAAACCACTTTATAAACCACAAAACAGCAAAGCTTTCGGGTAGAACCCTTCCTCAATACTATTACATATATTGAAAAACCAATTGAGTTTAAATACACGTCAGAATAATCACATGACCAGCAGTCCAAAGATCATGTGACAAGAAACAAACGAGTACAAATAAGTAAAAAATCAAAACACATCAAAGAATATATAAAAATAACATTAAAATCTAACAACGTAATTTAGTTTGTTGTAATTTGATAAGAACAGGTTTCAATGTAACCATTTAATTTAGACCTGGGGGGCGATCAGAAGCAAGTCTGAGTATCCACTCATATTCCTTAATCTCAAGTAAATTATTAATATCCCCACCCCTTAATGTTATGTGTAAAACGTCTATAGCCCTAAATGTAAACCTATGGTCAGTACCAGATTCTGCTATATGTTTATATAAAGCATTCTTATAGGTTCATAGGTTCATAGGTTCATACTAGGCTATCTGCCCGAGGGCATTTATAAGCCTAGCCCATTGTTTTGTGGCTTACGCCACCCCTTTAGTATGGGGAACTATACCCATTATTTTGCTGTGCCTCTGTCGAGCAGTGACACTGAGGTAATTCCTGGGGTATATCTGCGATCTCCCATCCATTGGTCAAGATTTCTCTTGAACAAGGCCAGCGAGGTGCTCTGCCTCACATGTACCGGGATTTTGTTCCACAGCATAGGAGTCTTTGGGTGATGAATCTATCTCTCCAGCACGTCCTATTAATAGCGTGTCGAGGTTTAAGTCTCCGCCCTTGTGGCTCTGATGGATCTAGATTTTTGAGGTGAAACATATTCATCAAATCTGGGTTTGACATGGCCTTGTATGTTAGGCAAAGGTCACCTCTGAGCAATGATGGCGACTGAATAGAGCTGGAGTTCTTTCAGTCGGGCAGCATAGGACAGATTTTGAGACCCTTTATCCTTTTGGTGAGGAACTTTTGTGGCCTCTCCAGCTGCTGCAAGTGTCGGGTCAGATACATTCGAATGGGGCATTGTACTCAATCATTGGTCTGATGAGTGATGAGTAAAGGGAGACTATGACCTCCTTGATCTAGATGAGAATCCTTCATGATAAGGTGGGCAATGTAGAAGGACTTCCTAACTACTTTAGCTACATGGGTGTCGAATGACAGACTACTATCAACCTGGGTCCCCAGGTCCTGATAACTTCTTCTGTGCTCAGTGGATTGCCACCTATTTGGTAGCTAGGGGTAACCTTGTTTTTCGAAGGGTATGACTATGCATTTTTGGCATTTAACTTTAGGCCGTGGCTCTGGCACCAGTTATCCATTTCTGTGAGACCCTTCTGAAGGATATCTGTGTCAGATGTGTTTTCTACTATGGCCCAGTTTGCAGTCATCTGCAAACTTTGTCAGCCATAACCCTCCTGTGTTTGCTTGTGCCGGAAAAGTAGATGCCAAACAAGTGGGCCCAGGACTGAGCCCTGTCGGACACCACCTGTGACAGGCTGTGAGTCTGACATGGCGCCAGCGGGACTGACCCTGTGGGTTCTCTCACTCAGCCAGTTTGCAACCCATCTTGTGATGTATGGGTTAACATTTAAGCTGATGAGTTTTCAATGATACCGAGTGGGGTATTGTATCGAAGGCCTTAGCCAGATCGAGGTAGGCTGTATGGACTGCCTTTCCCTCATCAATGGCTTTGGTGACTGTTTGAAAAAGTCAACCAAGTTTAAAAGGCATGATCTGCCTTTGACAAAGCCAAACTGGGTTGGATCCAAAGTCTGCAAATTCCCTATGTCTTTATTTATGAGGTCCATTATGATCCTCTCCATGGCTTTGCAGATAAGGCTTGTCAAGCTAATGGGCGGTAATTTCCAGGGTCTGTGGAGGCACACGCCTTTGTGAAGTGGGACCACAGTTGCAGTCGCCACTCCTGGGTGCGTATCCAGAGGTAAGACTTTGATTAAACAGCTGTCCTAGCTGTGGGTTTAATTCCTCATTGAGTTAAATTGGAGCACACAGCCGGGGACACCATCGGGTCCCATGGATGCTGTGTTTTTGCTGGAGAGAGCAGTTCTCACTTGGGCTGGAGATGTTTGGGGGCTGCACTCATTTGGTATAGATATCTCTCCTTGGGGAGGGAGAAGTTTGCACTGAACCTGTCAGCCAGTATGTTGGCAATGTCTGTAGGATCAGTAATCTTCACATCATTTGAACTAGTTCTGAGCATATCTGGGAGTTTCCTCCTAGGTTTCTAACATAGCTAAAGAAGGCCTTATGATTGTCTTTTGAGTCTTTAGCTATTTTTCTCTCGAAATTTGCTTTGGATGATTTTATGAGAGCTCTTAGTTTTTACTTATAGTGATCAAGGGTGTCTTACCTTTTAAGGATTTTGCTCTATCTTGTAGTAGCTTCCTCCTTTTGTTGTAGAGTTTGTTTATGGCTGGGGTCCACCAGACTGGGCCTTGCCTTTGGTACAAAGAGTCTTTGTTTTGCTTGGGATTGCCTTATCCATGCAGTCCTGCAGGTGCTGGTAGAAGGCGTTTGTAAGTGATTCAGCGGCTTGAGTATTGTTTTCCGCGGCTCGGGGCCTGAAAGGAGACCACACTAGTCTTTAGAAGTGTGAAGTCGGCTTTTGAGAAGTTCTTTACTGTGGTCTTTTTATTTCAGGTGGGGTGGGATGAGGACCTCCAGCGAGATTAGTTGTGATCTGATCTCACCAGTGAGGTATACTTCGGTGTTGAACATTGTGCTCCCATGTTCATGATGATGAGATCAGTATGTTATCTCCTCTTGTGGGGATGGTGACTAGTTGTTCCATGGCATTTGAGTTTATGAATTCCAGGAACTTTTGGGCTAGGGTGTTTGGGCTTGAGTAGTGTTCCCAGTCTATATTAGGGTAATTGAAGTCACCTAGTATGATGGTGTTTGGTGATACATTTATCCCCTCTAGTGTTTCAGGAAGGCCATGTGAGTTTCCTGAGTTTGTGAGGGTGGCCTGTAACATGCTACAATTTGCAGAGCAGTCTTGCCTATGGTTAATTGCACCTGGATGGTCTCGATGCATCGTGCGTTGCCACCAGTCTTGAGGTGTGGGTGTCCTTGATGAATATGGATACCCCCCCTCCTTTCCTGGTATTGTCCAGATTTTGGGGCCGGAGCATGATATGAGGTAAAACCTGATAGCGCTGGGGTGCTCTCAGGAGCCTTGAACCAGGTTTCTGTCACAGCACAGACATCGATGTTCTCCATACTGAGAAGGGCCTCGAGTGCGTGCATTTTGAGATTTAGACTTCTGGCATTGAGCAGCATTACCCTTAGTTTTTCCTTTTTGTGTTCTAGGGTGGTAGGTTTAGAATTTGAGCCTTGCCTAAAAAGGCACTATGGGGTGGCAAGAGCCTTTGCCAATATCCGGAATCCAGGGGTGACAGGTGCAAGCCGTCCCTTGTAAACAGCGTGGCTTGTCCAGCATGTCATCCAGGCAGACAGATACTGGATCCCCTTTGAATGACACCAGTGTTTAAGCCAATTGTTAAAGCTGATCATCTTATCTCTGTATTGTGGCATCATTCTTGGTGAAGGTAGGATACTGCTCAAGGTCAGGGTCATACCTGCCTGGGCTACATAATCAGAGAGCTCCTCAATGTCTCTTTTCATGTAGTCCAAGGAGGTGCGTCTCGGGTCGTTTACACCAGGCGTGGACAATGACTGAGTCATATTTGTACCTGCTGTTGAGAGACCTGAGTGCTTGCGTTATGTGGCAGATTCTGGCGCCCAACAGGCAGCTTACTGTGACCTTCTCCTTACTCAGTCTGGTGGCGGGACATCAGTGTGTCTGACTATGGAGTCACCAATGACTAGTGTGTCTGGCATTGTGTTTGGCCTTAAGGGCTGTGACTGTTTGACACTCTGACTGTGAGGTCTATGTGTTGGTGTTGTGTTCTGAGGTGGTGGTTGTTTGGGTGTCTGCTTTGGTGGCCTCTGCTGTTTTGGTAGATTTTGATCAGAGCCTCAGTATGTCTTTGTGTGTTTATGTGTATGATTTGAGGTTGTAATGGTACTATGTGAGACTGGGTCTATAGTGTGTGTGGTAACCTTCTCCTCCTGACTGGTCTTGCCAGTCCTATGTTGAAGAGCTCAGCCTCCAGTTTGGCCGTATAGTTGCATCTCTCTCGCATGTATTTGTGTTTTGTGGGAGGAGGAAAGGGTTGTCTGTACATGAGGCAATTGAAACATTGCCTCAATATTCCTAGGTTCACCAGCTGAGCAGGAGAGGACACTAGCAACTGATCCTCGACATGCTAGAAGGGTAGATGAAAACTTTAAAAAGATTCGGGGGCGTGGGTGACCGAGAAATGGGGTTGCCTTTTGGGGTACTATCTATGACAAGAGTGCCGTGTCAAGGTAATAAGTACTGTAGGAGCAAGTGCTGGGTTTAATAGATAGAGAATAGTCTACTTGGAGTCAAGTAGAGTTGATCTTTTAGTTATAGGATCGCTGATTTGATCAGTAGTATAGTTCGAGGAAGGTAGTTTTAAGGGAAAATTTGAAGAGTGGACTTTAGGTGGCCGAATAGTTTAAACCTGCTTAACGGCACTGCCCTAGTGTGCAACAGTGGCAGCTCACTATCGCTCTAAATCCAGCTTAGCAGCGTTTCCAAGCGTTTTATACCAGGGCTGGAAAAGCTAGAAACTGGCCCAAACAACCAATAAACTACTAGTTACTGGCTGAAACCTCACAAAACTGGACAAAGGCAGCTCAATGCACCACTCACTGGTAAGCAAGGTAGCTTCCCTTCCCCAAATAAGGCAAGGAAACAGTACACAGGAACTACAACCAAAGCCCAGGAATCAGCAACTCTGAAACTGGACTAAACTAGTAAAGCAGGAAAGCAAGGTAGCTTTCCTTCCCCCAAATAAGGCAAGGAAACAGTACACAGGAACTACAACCAAAGCCCAGGAATCAGCAACTCTGAAACTGGACTAAACTAGTAAAACAGGAAAAACAAGAGATATTTTTCTTTTTCTTTTTCTAAAACAGGCAGAAACAGGTACAGCAAACACTTATAAATGCTATGAATCAGCTACTACAGCTTACACAGAAGAATTTGCTACAAATACAGTCAAATAGTAACAAACAAGGATTCCAAGTGCAATATTAAGTTAAATGCAGTAAAAACAGCTTCAATGTAACAGAAAGGCAGGCGAAATACAGTTGCTAGGTATTCAGATGTGGAAAGCAACAAAAAATATACTTAGTATCAAGAAAAGTCGCTTATTCAGCTCTCTGCAGTCTGGATTACTCTGCTGGCCCACGTGGTTCTCCTAATCTCTGATTTATGCTCAATGATATGCTCTGTTAGCTTCCTGGTTGTTTTCCCTACATAAAACGAGGAACACATAACACAGGTTGCCATATAGATCACATTGGTATTGACACATGTAGCTGATAAATCAAACCTATATATTTTTTCAGTAACGGGATGTTTAAACACATTACTATTAACACTAGTAATGTCTGAACAACAAGTACAATTCATACATCTATAAGTACCCGACTTAATGGAAACAGCACGTTTAAAAGGTCTATTAAAATCTTTATAACATAATTTACTCTTCAGGGTTTTTATATTTCTATATGAGAAATATGGTCTATCACCCAAAACAGCCTTAACATCAGCAGATGCCATTAGTACAACCTAATTTCTCTGTATGATCTGTTTAACCAAATGTGTCTTGGTATTATAAGAAGTAATATACCTAATTATAGAATCTTGATGTTCTATATAGCTAAGATTACAATCATCATCTAACAATAAATAAATTAAAACCTACTTTTTTGTTAGATGATTTACTTGAGACTAAGGAATATGAGTGGATACACAGACATGCTTCTGATCGCCCCCCAGGTCTAAATTCTATGGTTACATTGAAACCTGTTCTTATCAAATTACAACAAACTAAATTGCGTTGTTAGATTTTAATGTTATTTTTATATATTCTTTGATATGTTTTGATTTTTTACTTATTTGTACTCGTTTGTTTCTTGTCACATGATCTTTGGACTGCTGGTCATGTAATTATTCTGACTTGTATTTAAACTAATTTTTTTTTTTAATATATGAAATAGTATTGAGGAAGGGTTCTACCCAAAAGCTTTGCTGTTTTGTGGTTTATAAAGTGGTTTTCTCAATACACTTTGCTGTTTTTTTAGCAAAAAAACAAACAGCCTCAGCAAGATTCAAACTCAGGACCCTGCACAACATAGCCAAAGTGATTTACCACTAAGCCATCACAGAAGTACATAAGATGGAGGTATCACCAAACAAATCCTCACTATGGGAAAATTAAATTGAACTTGAGAAAGGAATCTATATACAGTCTTATGTTGTATAACCTACTACACAACACAGATATGGGAACTGGAGTACTGCAGTTAAGGCCAGATGTAAGGTGTAATTGTAATAATGTGTTGAAGTCCCCTAATAAACACAAGGTCCCTATACAGTGTACATACACATGAATCATGGATACCAGACACATATATAACATGTAATAAATAATAAATAAATTCCAAAAAGCAAATATAATGCAAATGAAATATTAAGCAATGATAAGCATTGCACAGGCCAGCTTAGTAGCGCCATAATCTTAAACCCTTTGATATAATATTATTACTTAAACATTCCTTCAGATAAGCATTTTCAAGTCGTAATTTTTGGAACTTATACAGCTTATAGTCAAAGTTATTCAGTATCTCATGCATACTGTCATTAAACATTTGCTGAGCCGGAGAATTATCAGAAAAATCTAGGCCTCTATTAAACCAGTCCCTAAAAACAGGGGTTCCTGGTGTTGCCCTAACTGTTGATTATTATGACTACTTAATGAAGTACAAGAATGTGATGCTGCACTTGCACCTAAAAGAGACATACCAGCAGTAGGTGTAAGCAATGTGTAGGTCAGCTAACTCATTTTGCCCAATGGTATACCCCTTTAAACAGTGCCAACCTTAGGTAAGCAGGTTTGCCCATAGCGTAGCCTTTTTAAAACCATCCAGTTGTGGCAAAGTGCAGGAAATCAGACCTACTTAAACCCAACAGGTGGGAATACATCTCTTAACTGGTTGTAGCTTCCCCTTGCAGGCACCATGTCAGGAAGGGGAGAGAGAGTGCACTTTTGGGCACAGTGCTGGGGCATCCAGGAGTCCACAGTGATGGCAGGACTCCTTGTCAAAGACCATGAGCAGAGACTGCTGCAGGACCAGTGCCAGGGTTCCCAATATAAAGTGGAAGCCTGGGACCATCTCGCCCATGACCTCACCAGTGCCACTGGCATAACCCAAACTGGTGAGTAGGTCAAGCATCACTATGATGACCTGAAGCGGTGAAAGGGGGATCTCTTGGATCAGTTTATCCAAGAGGCTAGAAGTACAAGGGAAGTCCCAGCTGAGTGTATTACTCCACTACCTGTTGCCAGCTCATGTATATAATGGATAGGTATGGCTAAATATTCCTCTTATGTCCTTCATGGCAACAAGTGAGCTGGCCACAAACCAGGAGGCCCATGACTGTCGCTTGGAGAGGTTGTGACGCGAGGCAAGTTAGTAATACTCTTGCATGTACTGTCATAGGAAATAAATCTAACTGTATTAGTAAGTCAATTGCCTGTAGAAAACCTGTATTGTTTAAGGCAAGTACTGCATACACCAGAGAATATGGCAGGAAGAGTGTCATATAGTTTTAATGTAAATAAAAGCATAACAGCCTGACAATAAAGTTCTAACTGCTGGACTGCATGTGTATACTCTGGTATCATATGGTAATGTAGATTTGCAATCACTTAATAGTACTGTTGTATTAAGCACTGTTATCCACAATGTGCAACATAAATAGAATGTGTAAGAATGTCTGTATATGACTGGTGTAATCCCCAGAGGTCATTTAGTACAACTGAGAGACACATAGACAGAAAACCGTAAAAAGGCAGACAACACATTCTGAATAGCACACTCAACTGAGACATGAACTGTTGCATTTTTAGCACACACAGCCATGGTTTGAATCTTGGGAGTGGTAGTAGTCTGCATACAGAATCATACCCCACAACTGTACAGATATGTCCAGAATGTCCAGTAAATCAGCCCATATCTACTGCCTGCCACTGTGTTCCCCTGGGAAATCAGTGGAATGATCCCAGACGTATAGGCAGCAAACAAGAAATACAACTGATTGTCACACATCTATAAGAACAAATCTGTCACACTAGCAACTCCCCAAAATGTTATGAGAGTAATAAGCCACGTATGTCCCATCTATACCCCCATGTTGTCAAGCTGTGACCAGAGTGTGTACAGTAACAGACTGAGATGTATGTGCATAATACTAATGTGAAATCTGGTACTTTGTGTGGCAACATTCAGGTAGTGCTAACAAATATTGCTCCCACAGGTACGTCAGATACGAACACTGTGCCAAGAAATAAAAGCTTGATACCCTGCACTGGTACTGTTTACTCTGGTATTGTATGGAATTGTGAGTATTGCAGTTGCTCTGAATAATAAGGTATTACTGATCACTGTCACCCACACTGTGCTACATAATATAACTGTGTAGGAAATTATGTATAAGAGTGTTGTAAGTCACTAAAGGTTGAAGAGGGAAATAGTATACATATGTCTCAGTTGACCTGCATATGGTCAAGACAAGGCCAGAGTCTGTGCAAAAACAGATGGACAGTTATGCGCATAACATCAACCTGGAATCTGGGAGTATGTGTAGAAACTGTTAGCTTTAAAGAACAATTCCTCCACAGGTATACCAGGTAAGAGGTGTATACTGCAGGTAAAATCAGTCCATGTATATAGATATCGACAGCCATATCGCTGTCCAGACTAAGGCAATAGGG
>NW_025050988.1:0-12546 GCF_019279795.1 Protopterus annectens
TTGAAGAGGTTGACCATGTTGCATTGTTTCCTAAACTGTCAACCACTGGTTTCTCCTTGGAAGTGGCACAACAGTGAATACAGAAATTTCTGAATGACTGGACCTTGCAATGCCACTCAAACTGACAGCACACAACACAAGTGGTCCCACAAGGTTCAATCCTGGGCCCTCTGTTATTTCCACTGTATATTAATGAAATACCTCGAGATCTGCCTCATGTTTACTGTATAATGTACACATATGACATTGTGCTGATCAGGTTAAACAAAAGGTCATCCATTATGAGCAGTGAATGTCAGAAGAATTTTGAAGCTATACTGAACTGGCTCTGTAGAAATAAGCTGTCCATCAGTATGCACAGAAAAACAGTGAGGCTATCTGGTGGTTCAAAAAAAAAAAAATAAACATCACTAACTTCAGCATTACACACCCTTCTAAGTACCCTTCCTGCTATCACTCTCAACAGTGGTATCTATGCCTGATCTATCACATTACCAACACACAAACTCAGGTCAATAAGGGATGAACTCATTTTAAATTCTCGCACAAAACACCCAACGTCTTGAAGACCGAGGCTAGTGAGCCACTGGTGCCTTTCCTACAAAATTCCATGAACATCAGTAACCTGCAGAAAAAAACAGATAAAAACGGCATAAGGCTAAAAGTTTTTCTCCACAGGAAATCACTGCTGGAGCAATTTCTAATTATGTGCTGGCAATGATTAACATTTTAGGAAGACTTATCCCTTCAAGTTGGTACAACCATAGAGTTGGTATATATCTGTTCAGGGGGCTTCCTCTGAAAAAAAAAGTAAAAGAAGAAAAAAAGGAGTTTTTTTTCCCTCTTGGTTTTCAGGCATCTTTTTTGTTTTTTTGAAGCATCAACTTTCAGGAAGCTGGCTTTTCATAGCGGAATTGCTATTGCCATAAATGTACTCCTCCCCAGACTGGAATGCCACCTCCCTTTAAATGCACTTCTTTCTGACACAGTACAGCACTCAATCTACAAAGGGATAAAACACTTAGATTTATATACCTAGCACACAGCTAACCATCATTACTAAGCCACCCTCAGCCCAAAACTTTTAGTTATGTACTCACCATAACTTCAGATGTTTGGGATCCATCTCGCCTACATTCTGACTGATGGGTTCGGAGCCGATCCCTCGGCTCCGTCTACATGCACGCTTATGCCAAAGAGCGAAGTCTCTTATTGGCTGAGCTTACTATATCCCAGGATGCACCACTACCAGTCCCCAGATCTAGTTTGTCCATACATACACAGACACACGCTGCTTATATAACATCGTCAGATGAAACAAGATAAAAACAGTAGAACTCAAAACCGTTCAATCTCTTCCTGATCTCCAAGGCAGGGGAAGGAGGGTGGGTGTGTGCGGAATGAGAAGCGAGATGGATCCCAAACATCTGAAGTTATGGTGAGTACATAACTAAAAGATGTTATGTGATCCTATCTCGCCTACATTCTGACTGATGGGACAGCGTCCCTAGCACCTGAATCCTGGGTGGCTCACTGGAAAACACTCCTGAGTACCGTGGAACCAAATGATGCTCGGCCTTTAGATGCCACATCCAATTTATAGTGGGAAATGAAAGCGTGCGGATTGGACCAAGTAGCCGCAGCACAAATCTCAAGAGATAGCGAGCTTGGAATGAAAAGCAATAGAAGTAGCCATAGCTCTGGTAGAGTGAGCTTTGATAGATGTAAGTTGCTTATTTGAAGAGGAATAAGCCTGAGTTATGCAATCTCTAATCCATTTGGAGATAGTAGCTTTCGTGATGGTTTGACCCAATTTATTATCTGAAAAGGACACAAACAACTGGTCTGTTTTTCGAATTTGTTGAGTCCTGTCTAGATAGAAGCGCAATTGCCTGTGAACATCCAATTTATGGAAGGTGTATTCTGCTTCATTTGAGAATTTTGGAAAGAAAACTGGTAGCACTAGAGATTGTTGGAGACAGAGATTAGAACAAACCTTTGGAACAAAGGATGGATTAGGCCTAAGTGATACTCTATCCAGTGAAAATCATGCACGGTGGTTTGATAGATAGGGTTTGAAGCTCTGAAACTCTTCTTGCAGAGGTAATTGCAACTAAGAAGGCAGTTTTCCAAGACAGATATTTTAACCTCATGCTGGCAGCCGGTTCAAAAGGGAAGATGTTAAAGGCACGAAGTACCAAATCAAGATCACCAGGGGCGAGGATGAAAAAAAACTGGTCTTAACAGCACAGCACCTTTAATGAAAGTTTTGCATAATCTGCTGCTCATCAACGGTGGGTCCATGGATTCGTGAAATTTGGAGATAGCTGCTAGTTGGACTTTAATAGTAGAGACTGAAGATCCTTGAGTAAACAAGGATGTTAAAATTTCAAGACCTCTGGTATCGGGCAGTGATAGGGTCTAAGCCCTGAGTTGAGCTCCAGATAGCAAACCTATTCCACTTACTGATGTACAATTTCTTAGTGGTGGGTTTGTGGGCCGAAGATAAAATGTGAATAACTTCCGGGTCTAAGTTGTGATTTCTGACTAAAGTCGGAAGTGGAGGAGCCAAGCTGTTAATTTCAAAGTGTGAAGGGACTGGTGTTGTCGTCCCGACTGATGAATCAGCAGGTCCGGAGTTAGATCCAAAACCAAGGACCGTCCAGAGCATGTTTCTTTAGGTAGGGAACCATACCTGACGAGGCCAGTCTGAGCAATTAGTATCATTGTGGACCCCAATTGGGCAGCCTTCGGGATGACTTTGGGGAGGAGTGGAACCGAGGAAAGGCATAAAGTAGTCCTGTTGGCCAAGGTTGGGCTAGAGCATCCAGAGCTTCCCTGACGTGGAGTCAAGGAAAGAACCTTTGCACTGCGTTTTGTGGTGTTGCAAACAGGTCGCAGCACGGAGTCCCCCATCTTCTGAAACCTGAGCTGCTACTGTTTGGTTCAGGGACCACTCGTGAGGGGAGAGAATCGTCCTGCTTAATCTGTCTGCCAAAATATTGGATTTCCTGGAATGTGGGTCGCTACCAAGAAATGGTTGGTAGCTGGCCATTCCCACACCCTCATGGCCTCTCTGCAAAGGGGTAAGATCTGGTCCCTCCTTGTTTGTTTAGATACAGACCACCCGAGCATGTTGTCTGTGTGGATGGCGATAATGCCTTGAGGGAGAAACTTGTGGAGGAGCCTGTAGGGACAGAAGTACAGCCCTCATTTCAATACATTGATATGGAGAAAGGTTTAGTCTGGAAGCCAAGAACCTGAACTAACCTGCCCAGACAATGCCCCCACCCTGTCTGGGAGGCATCCGTTGTCAGGGTGGCCACCGGAGGGGGGATAACAAAAGGTCTTCCCTGATTCAGATTGGATGACTGAAGCCACCAGCGGAGGTCCCGTTTGCACGCTTTCTGTAATCATGAGATGATTGAGGGGGAGATTCTGAAAAGACCATTGCGTCGATAACAGCCACTGAAGAATCCTCATGTGCAATCTTGCCAGTGGAACTAGGAGAACCGTGGCAGACATCGAACCTAAAAGTTGCAGGACCATCCTGGCTGGGGCTTTGGATCTTGGAAGCAGGGCTTGGACTTGACCTTGTAAAGTTTGAATCCTTTCTGTAGGAAGGAAGACGCAGCATCAATTTTGAGTCTATCTCTGCTCCTATGAATCTTATGCGCTGAGAGGGTAGCAAGACAGACTTTGACCAATTGAATGTAATTCCCAGGAAGCACCCAGGGGAGATGGTGGCTTTGAGGTTGTCTATTAGTAGATGCCTGGTGGTGGTGGCAGTCAGGAGCCAGTCGTCCAGATAGGGAAACACTTGGAATCTGAGACTCCTCAGGTGAGCAGTCACTACTGCCAAACACTTGGTGAACACCCTGGGGGCTGTGGTGAGACCAAAGGGCAGTGCACAAAATTGGAAATGACTGTCTCCCAGGCTGAAGCGCAGATACCTCCTGGGCCTGATGTATCGGTATGTGATAATAGGCGTCCTTGAGATCTATGGAGCACATCCAAACATCCTTCTCCAACAATGGAGAATGGATTGTAAAGTGACCATCTGAATTTCGACTTCATGACGGACTGGTTTAGCTTGCTGGAGATCCAATATTGGTCTCAGGTCCCCGTCTTTTGGCACTAAAAGAACCTTGAGTAATTTCCGATCCGATCTGGTCTGTGGGGACCGTTGGATGACTCCTTTTTCTAGCAGCTTTGAAGCTTCTGCGGCTGCGATTTCCCTTTGACTGGGTGGTGGGTCCGGGATTTTTGGACGGTGGGGTGAGAGAGTGTGAAGGGAATGGTGTAACCTCCGGCAATAATCCGAAGCACCCATCTGTCCTGAGTGATAGACTCCCAGGCTTTTAGGTGCTTGGCAAAGCGGCACCCGACTGGCTCCGAGCAGCACAGCCGGGCAATCCTCATGAAGTGTGGACGCTGAAGAGCCACGAAAGGACTCGCGGTCTCCAGAATTGCGGGGCCCTCTGCCGCCTCTGGGACGGCGTCTCCCAGAAAAATTTCCGTCCTCTGCCTCTGGAAGGGGAATCTTCCTGCTGTTGAGGAAAAAACTTCCGTGATTTGGCGGAACCACATCTTCCTCCTCCTTTAGCCTTGGGATAAGGCCGAAGGGAGTGGAATAACGTGCACCTACGGCAGATAAAAGTTTTTCCTCTTGCTCACAGCGGTAAGAGTGTCTTTACCTTAGGTCCAAACAAAGAGGACCCATCAAAGGGAGGCGTCGAAGGAAGACTTGAAGGCTCACAATGACACAAACGGAGCCAGGCTTGTCTCCGTGGAGCTACGCCTGTGCCTGCCTCTGCCCGCCCCTTCGGCCGATATGAAATGAGCCTCATGGACGAGTTAGAAATCGAGTAAGGATAGCCAACTGAGAGCTAACCGACTGGGCTAGCTGCTCAGGTAGGTTACCTGGAGAGGGAATCTGACAGCTCCTTGACCAGATCCCTCTGTAGCCTGGTAAAATGTGCCAAATAATTCAGGGACCGTAGTAAAGGCCGCTGAAGTCAGGGTGCGCTTCCCAAACCGGGTCCATGCTCCTAGACTCCTTATTAGAGGATGGACGGACGTTGAAGCCTCTGCCACGCCCCTGTTGTGTAGCAGATGCCACCACCATGGCATCTACATGCCTTTGTCAAGAACTCCTTCTCGGGTGGGGCAGACAAAAATTTGTTAGGCGAGAAGGCACTGGTTTCACAGTATCTGATGTTCCCACGCCCTCCGACAAACCAAATCCAGGAGCTCGTCAAGGGCGGAGACACCCAGGAGGCGGAGGGCTGAGCCCCAAAGGCCTTGAGAAGCACTGACTCATCAGCAGAGGGGTTTGGATATCCAGCCGCCTCGTTAAGGATCTCTAAAATGTCTGCTAATGAGACATCATCCGAGGACGACTTTGGGGACCCCTCCATCATCAAGATCAGTGTCCGGCGTAAGAGACTGGGAGTCCACGTGCTTCCTCTTGCACGATCTCTTCCTTGGGGCTCCTCCAAGACAACTCGAAGAACCCTCAGGAGGAGAGGAACCCCAGTGGGGTAACCTCAGGCCCGGGGCTCCGCTGCCTAGGGACAGGGAACTGCCAAAGACCCAGTCTCCACGCCCAGGAAGGTGCCGGTAAAACCGTAGAGATGGTCAAGAAGACTTGGCCAAGGCACTTCATAGCTCTGAAAGCCGACCCCAGAATCCTGGGAGTGTCCGTCCCCGGAGCCATGATAGCAGACGGAAGTCCCGCAGTCAAGCACCGAGAGGGAGGCTCGGAACAGACAGCATAGGTCCCAAACGTCACCCCGGGTCCGGCCAAGTCCGCGTGCCAAACTGGACCCGAAGGCCGGGGTTGAGTAAGGGTCGAGCCGACCCTAGGATCTCCACGGCTCCAACAGCACCTGCTCCGACGGAGCGAAGTGGTCGGAGGAGGAACGGCAATGGAATGCTATCGGCTCCGAAGCCAATTGGGTCGCCAAACAAATTTTTGAAAGACTGGGACTGGAACAGTCTTTGGAGCACCCTGTCTATGTCCGAATCTGACATCCTCGATGACCTAGAGGAGACTGACGGGTTCGAGTTGGCCTCTCCAACGGCCCCAAGGGGCTAGGGGACCGCCCGGCGCGACTTCGATAACTATCGGCCAAGGAATACACAAACCAGTTTCCATCGGTGCCGAGGAGGACTTAGGAGCCGAGGAGGAAGTGTCTGACGGACAACCTTCATCGGCCCGGTGACCAGTGGAGCCGATGAAGGTGACTCCGCCTCGATGCCCCAGCCATCTCGAAGCCAGAGGAGTGAGACTGGAGGCATCGAGGCAGACCGCCCGCCCTTGGCTCCGAAGTCCTTGGAGCCGAAGGAGAAGCCTGCCTATGTCTTTTGGCGGTCGGGCCCACGGACTGGTCGGAGCAGACGCCCTTTTCTTTTAGCAGGAGAAGGAGAGGATGCTAAAGCTTCTTCAAAGAGGGTTTTATAAGGCCTTTCAATATAAGCTTATTTTCCTCTCTTGGAGGACCTCGAGGAAAAAGCGTGACACACGCTGCAGGACTCCTGCAAATGTTTGGCGCCCAAACACTATACACAGAGAGAGTGGTCATCCGTGATAGACATTTTAAAACTACATTTAGTGCACTTCTTGAATCCCGAAGGCCTAGGAGCCTGAGACATTATAAGTAAAACTGAGTAACTCTCTCACAGACAAAACTTTGTTGGAATAGACTGACCCTACAAAGATTAACTTGCCGTTCACAATGATAGCCGCAATTAAAATAAAGGCCAACTGAAGACATACAACAGTGAATAAATGTATAAAGAAATCCAAGAACCCCTAAGGTTCAAAAGGGATTAACCAACAGGAAAGGCCCTACGGATGAAGGGAGCCTGTAACCAGAACAAACACCAATCACACACAAATTTTCCACAAAAAGTTTTCAAACACACACAACAGCACAGAGTAACTGTTAAAACAGCTTTTTGAGAAGAATTAGCAAATTTCTGACAGAAAAAGTTAGTGAAAAGACACTACTTAGCTCAGCCAGCTCGAGACCACGTCTTTGCTAGTTAGCGGCAAACGAGATCTGGGGGACTGGTAGTGGTGCATCCTGGGATATAGTAAGCTCAGCCAATAAGAGACTTCGCTCTTTGGCATAAGTGTGCCGAGTCGGAGCCGAGGGATCGGCTCCGAACCCATCAGTCAGAATGTAGGCGAGATAGGATCACATAACATGTACAGTTTTGTACCTACCATAAATGTAGATGTTCGAGTGCTAATACAGCTGCAGTCATAACAGATGGGTTTTCCTGTCGTCAGGCGGGTCCTCGGTCGGCCGAATTCCAAAGTCTAGGTCCGGCGTCGGTTGTCGTCGCTTCTTCCCTGACATCAGTGCGACAAGAGTATAAAAGAACCAGCAGACGCCATTTTCTTCAGTCTTTCTTGCCTCAGATGTCAGGTGCCCCCAGAAGGAAGGCAATGCATAAATTTATGTAATAATGCAATGCAATATAATCAAAAAATAGTAGTTGCAAGCAAATACACCATAAAAGAATACCCCAATCAGGTTGTATGAGGAGGTGTTGGCCATTAGGCCTGTCCCAAGAGGAGAAGGAGGGAGGGAAACCTGGACTGCAGCTTTATTAGCACTCGAACATCTACATTTATGGTAGGTACAAAACTGTACTTTGTTCATCGTGCATACAGCTGCAGTCATAACAGATGGGTAGAATCCCAAAGCTAAAAAAGGGTGGTAGGCACTAGGTGGAACTAGGAGGAGCCAGGATGCCCTGCAAGACTGCAGTGGCAAAGCCTGCTCTAGATTTGGAGTATAATGGTAGGTGATAGTGCTTGGAGAAGGTATGCACAGAACTCCAAGTGGCTGCTTCCAAAATATCTTTGGTAGGAACCCCCCTGAGGAAAGCTGCAGAGGTAGCTGTGGCCCTTGTGGAGTGAGATCTGATGCCTGCAGGTACAGTTTTACCATGAAAAGAGTAACAAAAGCGTATGCAGTGGGCTATACATTTTGAGATTGTCTGTTTGGAAATTGGTTTCCCTTGAGCTCCTGTAGCATAGGACACAGAGTTGCTCTGATTTTCTGAAAGGCTTTGTTCTGTCCAAATAATAACGCAGCTGCCTGTGAATGTCCAAGGAATGTAGTAGTCTCTCCCCTTTGTTTTGAGGATTAGGGTAAAAGGTAGGTAAGTGGATAGCCTGATTCAAGGCTACCCTAGATGCTACCTTTGGCATAAAGGATGGATTGGTTCGTAAGGAAATGCTGTCCTGATGGAAAATGATGAAAGGCTGCACAGCCATGAGGGCTTGTAGTTCCGATACCCTGCGAGCTGAGGTGATGGCCAGAAGGAAGGCTGTTTTCCAGGACAAATATTGCAGTTCTGTTGAAGCAGCTGGCTCAAAAGGAGGCAAGGTCAGTTTTTCTAGAATGAAATTGAGGTCCCAAGCAGGTACTTGTTTCCTTGGGGGTTTTATATTCTTAGCCCTTCTGAGGAACTGTCTTAAGAGGGGGTGAGAGAATAAAGGAGGATCAGTGTTGTATTCTGCAGAAATGGCTGGGGCATGGATTTTGATGGAGGAGAATGAAAGTCCACTGCTTAGCATCTCAGCTAGGTACTGTAATATTTGAGGTAAATTCAGTATTCCAGGATTCTGACCCTCTCATTCCAGGCACAAAACAGTTTCCATTTTGCGGAGTAGGCTTTTCTAGTAGAAGGCCTTCTGGTCTCCACAATGACATCCTGCACCTCCTTGGAGAGTAGGGTCTGTTGTGAATTTAAGGAATCTTCCATGCGGCTAGATTGAGTGTTTTCAGCTGACTGTGAAGAGTTTTGAAGTTGTGCTGAGTCAGTAGAAGAGGCATTAGAGGCAGGATCCATGGTGGGGAATGCATTAGGCTCCTCAGGAGTGGGTAACAGTGTTGTCTTGGCCAGTCTGGAGCAATGTGAATCATCTTTCGTCTGTCTGCTCTGGTTTTTAATAGAACTTTGGGCAGCAGAGGAAGAGGTGGAAAGGCATAAACTGTCATTGTTGTCCAACTGAAAGAGAGTGCGTCCACTTTCCAGGCCTGTGGATGAAAGGTCCTTGAGCAGAATTTTGGCAACTGGTGATTTTTGTGGGAGGCAGAGAGATCTATGTCTGGCCTTCCCCATGCTTGAATTATCTTTGTAAAAACTTGAGGATGCAACTTCCATTCGTGTGGATCTGTCATATTTCTGCTCAGGTTGTCTGCCAGCGTGTTTTCCTTGACTGGCAAGTACTGTGCTTGAAGTTCGATTTGTAATTCCAGAGCCATGTTCCAAAGAGACATGGCCAGCCTGCATAAGGGGTATGAATGGGTTCCTCCAAATTTGTTTATGTACCACATTACTGTAATTGTTGTCTGTCCTTATCAATAGCTAACCTGGATGCAGTAGGTCTTTGAAAGCTATAATAGCATTTACACATTGCTAGCATTTCCTTTTGATTGATGTGTAGGTAGCTTTTTTTTTTTTTTTTTCTTTTTGGGACTATTTGCCCAGAATGCACCGATCTGTCATGTGCACCCCCCAGGCGTAGTCAGAGGCGTCTGTTGTGATGACTTGATTTGCTTGAGGCTTGCAGAATGGGAGACCTGTGTTTCTTTACCATGCTTGAGCCCACCACAGAAATTCCTTTTGAAGACATGGAATCAGTAGTATTATTGTTTCCAAACTGTGGCTGTGTTGAGACCATAGGTTTTTTAGGTACCAATGAAGTTTCCTCATATGCACCTTCTTTGCGTCATGGGATTAGTAGGATGCAAGATGCCATGAATCCCAGAGCCTGCAGGATTTTCCTTGCAGTCAAGCCTCCTGGTGAAAGCTGCCAGTTTTCTGAAGTATTGAGTTAGTTGCCCTTGTTTCTCTGGCGTGAGGTAAGCCATCTGGGTAAAGTTTGTATCCAAGCTGGTGTTCCAGGAAAATTATTGTTTGAGAGGGTATTAGCCTTGATTTCTTTTGTTATGATCAGTATCCCAGAGAATTCAACATTATTACAAAAGCCAGATGTTTCAGAAGTATGTGCTTGCTGTTCTCTTGACTGATCAGGCAGGCATTCAAATATGGGCATATTTGTATCCCTTGAAGTCTGCAGTAGGCAATTACTGATGCCAGGCATTTCCTGAACACTCTAAGGGCGAGTAGATAAAGCCAGTAAGGGCAAGCAGAGAATTGATAATGGGTTGAACCCTGCAGGAAATCTGAGGTATCTTTCTGCAATCTTGTCTGATTGGGACATGCAGGTATGCCTCCTTGAGGTCCAATGTTAACAGCCAAGACTCCTTGCCCAGCATGGGAAGAAGCTGCTGTAATGTGAGCATCTTGAATTTTGGCCAGAGAAAAAATGTGTTTAGGATGGATAGAATCCAAAAATAGGTCTCCAATCTTTTCCCTTCCTTGGTACTCAGGAATAGTCTTTGAATAAATACCTTGGACCTCACTTTTAGCAGGTACCTCTTGAATACGTGTCCAGAGATCTGAAATTTGTTTTTGTGCCTTCTGCCCTTTGATTGTGTGGCAGGTCATGGCATGCCTCTCTCATTTTGGAAGGGTGTGAAAGTGGGAATCTGTAGCCTCTGTCTAGGCAAATGTCAGTGATCCATTTCTGTCTTTTGTGACACATGCCACTTTTCAAAATAATGCCAGCTTTCCGCTTTAAAGGTGCTGCCATTTGAGCTTTTGTTTAGGCATGCAAAGGGAAGTCATTGGGTCTGCTTTCTCTGAATGGCTATGAACTATCCTCACCACCTCTTTGTGTAGGTGTTTGCCATTGTCTGCTGTCTTCTAAACGATCTCTTCGAGATTGCCCTCTGCCCCTCGGCGCCTGTATTTCACTCTCTTTGGGGTCTGTCTCGTGGCTGGAAAGGACTAATTTTTGAAGGCCAATTTCTACTGAAACGTGAGGTTGTGTGTTCGTAGGAAATCTTTTCACTGTTTGTATTGATTTTTGCCTTTTCCTCCATTTTCTTTAATACTCTCAGCTTTAACATCAAACAATACATCTTTTTGCAGCAGAGGCATCTTAGTAATTCTAGCTTTTGACATGATCTGGTAAAAGTTATGGTTTCTTTGAGCCAGGCATGTCTACGTATGACTGATCCTGGTAACAGCAGCTTCAGAAGCAGAGGCCTCTAAAGCATCAAAACCACATATTGCAGCAGCCATGTTTACCATCACTTGTTCTGCACTATGTATCAAATCCTGCAACCTCTGCCAAGTCTGGGTTGTTCAGGCTGTGACATTTTTGCTTCTCAACTGTGAGCAACAGAAACTGTTTGGTACTTTAACATATGGAACTGATAGTGTTTAATGCCCTAGCATGCGGTGTTAAGGTGGTCGAGGTAAGAGTACCTTCCCCACCTTTCCAAAAGCTCTGGAATCTCTCTCTGAAGGTGAAATGGATTTTTAGCAGTGGAAGCCCTTTAATTTTGGGGCCCTGTGAAATAGTTTCCCCTGGGTCAGCCGCATGGCTTTTGTAGAAGGTAGGGAACCCAGTGTCAGGAACCTGGTAATACCTGTCAGGCTTGACTGGGGCTGGAAGTAAAGAAGATCTGCTCAAGGCGCAGGCCTCCGAATACACTACTCAATCCTAGGAATGCTCCACAGACAGGAGGTATAGCCAGAGGCCTGTGCTGAGGGAGCAAGAGGAAAAATCCTCAAGCCTTTTCCTGGAGTCTGAGTACTTTTGGCCTTCCCAGTGAAGTGTTCCTCAAGGTATGCAAGGTTTCCCAAAAGAGTAATCCCTTGGGAGACAGAGGGAATGGACCTCTGCATCAGAATCTTCAAAAGGGGGAGAGAATGTTCCTGGTCTTTCAGAATGTTCTGAAATAATAGAGGCCTGGCCTTTCCGAGGAGGGATTCTTCCTCCACTCTGGGCCTTTTGAAACCGGGGCTGAGAACCCCTGATAAGGAAGTAATCAAATCCCTCAGCCATTTTGAGCATCCGTGCTTTTGTAGGCATGGGGCCTTGAGAAGGGCCCCAGGTGGAGCTTGTCTTTAGTATGCATGGCTGCTTTAGACTTAGCGGAAAGCCTTGATGGAAAAAAAAGAAGAGGAAGGCCTGAAGACACCTTTGAGAGGTGGCAGACCTGTCTAAACTCTGAGTTTCCACTGCCAAGAGTGCTTCTCGGGTATCTGGTAGTCGGGTGTGGGCCGAAAAGCCATGCGACTTGGTACAGTAGACACCGCCAATGAAGTGTCGCTTGCAGTCAGAACAGGCTTAGCGAGCGTCACTGGAGAAGTCCGGACCACCCTGTAGTCGGGTTTGGTGCGGTAAGTGTCGGTAGAAGTCATGGACCTCGTATGTCGGTCCTTATTCTTTGCCTTTATCATAAAACTGAGTCGGAGTATCGACGACATACGCAGCTGTAATTAAATTTTTGCTGGGAAAATAGTGTTGGCTTAACCCGCCTGGGACGCTATTAGTGCTGTCTGTTGAAATGTGCACAAAACGACAGGCCGAGGGGGGGGCGGGCGGGTGGTCCTTTTGGGCCCCCCAAAGCAAAAAGGAATGGCAGGAAAAAAGGAAGGGGG
>NW_025050989.1:0-13618 GCF_019279795.1 Protopterus annectens
GATTTGGGATTTTTTGAGGTGGAGCATGTCCATCAGTTCCTGATTGGACATGGCCTTGTCACGATCAGGCAGAGATCACCTCTGAGCAGGCGGTATGCTACTGAATAGAGCTGGAGTTTCTTTTAGTCTGGCAGAATAAGGCATATGTTGGAGACCCTTTGATCCTCTTGGTGAGGTACTTTTGTGGTCTCTCCAGCTGTTACTAAATGCCAGGTGAGGTACACACATACCAAATGGGGCATTGGCACTGCAATCAATCATGGGTCTGATGAGGGAGGAGTATAGAGGGGTACAATGACATCCTTGGATCTGGATGTGAATCCCTTCATGATAAAGGTGTGCAAGGTAGAATGTTTTTCTAACCACTTTGGCAACGTGGGTGTCAAATGAGAGGTAAGCTGTCAACTTGGGTCCCTAGGTCTCTGATTCCACGTTTTAAGTACTCTGTGGGTTGCTGTCTATGTGATAATTTGTGGGTACTTTAGTTTTTTCCCAAAGGGATGACTATACATTTTGGCATTTAGTTTAAGGCCATGACTCCAGCACCAGTTGTCCGTTTCTGTGAGGCCTTTTTTGTAGGATGTATGCATCCATCGCTGGTGTACTCGACTATGGCGCCTAGTTTGCAGTCATCTACGAACTGTCAGCCACAACCCTCCCATGTTTGCTTTAACATCTGAGAAATAAATGCCGAACAGAGGTCCCAGGACAGAACCTACTGCTGGGACACCACTTGTGACTGGCTTTGAGTCTGACATTGCTCCAGCGATTTTAACTTTGGGTTTCTGTCCTTTAGCCAGTTTGCAGCCCATCTAATAGTGACATAAGGGTTTCACGTTTAAGCTGTTGAGCTTATCTATGATGCCTGAGTGGGGTATTGTGTGAAGGCCTTAGCCAGAGATCCAGGTAGGCTGTATGGACTGCTTTGCCCTCATCAATGGCTCTAGTGACTTTGTTTCGAGAAAAAAAGTCAACCAGGTTCAAAGGCAGGATCTGCCTTGCCCTTTACAAAGCTGAACTGAGTGGGGTCAAGTGTCTGTAGGTCCCCGATGTCTCTCTTTGCTATGGGTTCCATAATGATTCTTTCCATAGCTTTGCAGACCAGGCTGGTTAAACATGGGCGGTAGATTCCCAGGGTCTGTGAGGAATGCCCCTTTGTGAGTGGGACCACTGTTGCTGTATGCCAGTGTTCAGGTACATATTCTGTAGTAAGGCTAAGGTTAAATAGCATTTTATGTGCGGGGTTTAGCTCTTCTTGGAGTTCACACTGTACGCAACCCACGGAGGAACTATCAGGTCCCATTGATGCTGTGTTTTAAGCTTTGTTGAGGCGGTTCTCACTTGGAAATCTGAGACCCGACACAGGAGATTGCATTCAGCTGGGATAAGTATTTCTTCTTTTGGGGGTGAGGAGGGGAGAATTTGCACTGAACCTGTCAGCCAGAATGTTGGCAATATCTGTGGGTTCAGTGGTGTATTTTTGTTTGTTGTGAACTAACTCTGAGCATATCTGAGGGTTTCCGCCCATGAGTTTCTTTTATAGCTGAAGAAGGCTTTGTGGCAGTTTATCTTTAGGGTCCTTAAGCAGATTTTCTCTCAAAGTTGGCCTTGGATGTTTTATGAGAGAACATAGTTTTCTGCTAGTGTTGATCAGAGATGTCTTCCCTTTATGGGATTTTGCTCTGTCGTGCAGTAGCTTCCTTCTTTGTTATACAATTTGTTGACCCAATGGCTGAGGTCCACCAGACAGGGCAGCTTGCCTTTGGTGGAGAGGGACTTGGATTTGTTGGGATTGCATGATCCATGCATTCTTGGAGATGTCCATAAGCATTTGTGAAGGATTAGGCATTGTGGGATGTGGTATCCACTGTTGAGTGGGCTTAAAGGATACCATCTAAGTCTTAAGAAGAGTGAAGTCTGCTTTTTGAGAAGTTTTTCACTGTGGTCTTTTGTGCTGGGAGTGGAGATTAGGATATGTATATCAGGGTGATTAGTTTGTGGTCCAGATCTCACTGGTGAGGGGTATGCACACCTCCGGTGTGGAGCATTTGTCCCCATGTTTGTGATGATCAGGTCTAGTATATTATCTCCCTAATTGGGAGAGAGTGACTAAGGTGTTCAAAGTATATTTGAATTTATGAATTCCAGGAACCTTTGGGCTAGGGTGTTAGGGCTAGAATAATGTACCTAATCCTATGTTTGGGTAGTTGAAGTCTCCCAGTATGATGGTATTTTTGTGATACATTCATACCTCCAATGTCTTCAGGAAGGCTGAGTGGGGTTCCTGAGATTGCAGGAGAAGAATTAGTGGTCTGTAACATGCTACCAGTTGTATAGCCATGTTTGCCTATGGTTAGTTGCACCTGTATGGTCTCTGATGCTTCATGTGTTGCTACTAACCTGGAGGTGTGGGTGTCCTTGATGAATATGGACACTCCCCTCCCTTTGTGGATTGACCCAGGTTTTGGGGCCGAAAAGCATAATCACAGGTATAGCCTGAGCTAGTGCTGGGGTGCTCTCAGGAGCCTTGAACCAGGTTTCAGTTACTGCACAGGCGTCAATGTTCTCCATACTGAGGAGTGTATTGGGTGCCTGCATCTTGAGATTTAGACTTTGGCGTTGAGCAGCATTACCCTTAGTTTTTTCCATTTTGTTTTCTAAGGAGGTGGGTTTGTCTTTTGAGCCTTGCCTAAAAAAGGCACTATGAGGAGTGGCAAGAGCCTTAGCCAATATCCGGAGCCCAGTGGTGACAGGTGCAAAGTCCCGTCCTTATGACAAGCAGCATGAAAGCTTTGTCAACATGTCATCCCAGGCAGATAGACATTGGATCCTTACAGAATGACACCAGTACTTGAGCCAACTTAGTGTGGAAGCTGATCATCTTGTCTTTGTATTGCATCATTCTTGGTGAGAGCAAGATGCTGCTCAGGGTCAGGAGTCATACCAGCCTGGGCTACATAATCAGAGAGCTCCTCTATGTATCTCTTTTCATGTAGTCCAGGGAGAAGTACGTCTCAGGTCATTCATGCCAGCATGTGGACAATGACAGATCATATTTGTACTTGCTTTGGAGTGACGCCACTGTGCGTGTGTTATGTGGTGGATCCTAGCTCCCGATAGGCAGCTCACAGTCACCACCTCTCCTTGTTCAAGCCTGGTAAAAGCGGGACATCAGTGTGTCTGACTATAGAGTCACCTATTACTAGTGTATCAGGTATGGTGTTTGGCCTTAAGGGCTGTGATTGATTGACACACTGGTTATTGAAGTATGTGTTGCATGTGTTTTGTTTTGCGGTGGTGGATTTTTGGATGTCTGCTTTGGGAGCCTGTGTTCTTTTGGTAAGTTTTTTTATTAGTGCCTCCTAGTATGTCTTTGTATTTTTATGTGTTTGGTTTGCAGTTGTGGTAGGTCTATGTGGGACTGGGTTTTGTTGCGTGTGGTTACCATCTCCTCCTGTCTGGTCATGCCAGAGCTGAGTTGAGAGGAAGTTCAGCCTCCAGTTTGGCTATATATAGTTGCATCTCTCACATGTATTTGTGTTTGTTGGGAGGAGGAGAGTTGTCTGTGTGTGCATGAGACAATTGTAGCATTGTCTCAAGATACCCATTTGAATTAACCAGCTGAACTGGAGAGGGCGTAATACTCTCCCACTCGACATGCTACTGCAGAAGAACAGTATAAGGAGTGCTGTGCCTTTTAAGAGAAGTGGGTATTCACAGGTGTGGTAGGTTGATGTAGTGCTTACTTGAAATGTGAGAGTGCTTACTTAGTAGAGAAGTTTGGAGAAACAAGTGCTAGGCTTATAATATGGTGATGGGTCTGATTATACTAGAGTTGAGTTGAGCTTCCTTAAGGGAAAATTTGAAGAGCAGACTTGGTGGAGCCAGAATAAGTTTAACCTTGTTTAACCCGATGCTTGCGCTATCACTGCTTTCTTCCCAGCAAAAACCGTGCAAGCCGGAGGTTTAAACAGGGAACTTCAAAAGAGGCTTTAGAAATAGTTAGGCTCCAAAACAACCAATTACTACAGCTCTTGTGCTGAGGTCACTTCCTACAGGGACAGGTAGGCTCAAGGCTCCCCTCCCACTGGTGAGCAAAGAAACTCCTTCTATCAAGTAATTAATGGACAACACAGGAACTACACCACAGCCCAGAATACAGCAATGCCTGTAAACTGGTCTACAACTAGCCGAGGAGGCGGGAAAACAAGGATTTTTTTGTTTTTGTTTTTTTGTTTTAGATAGAGACACACAGAAAATGCAGAAACAGTAATAAATCAGTTACACAGGCAAGCACACTTTAGTAGGCAGCCTCAACAGTTAAATTAAACAAACAAACAAACTTTCGATCAAATTCGACTAAAAAGTAACTTTAAGTGCAGCTTTTAAAATAAAGCAGCAAACAGCTAAAAAAAAACAGTTTAAGCTTGTTTAGGGTAAGCTAGAAGCTATTTCAAGTAAAAAACAGCAAACAAGATACTTAAATCCAAAAAGTAATTACGCTTTTCTGAGTTCTCTGTAGCAGGACCACGAGGAGCTTGTCTGAGTAGTATAGCCAGAAAGAAATGCCCAAGAGAGGCGGATTTTTAAACAGGAACTTCAAAAGAGCTAGAAATGGTCCCAAAACAACCAATTACTACAGCTCTTGTGCTGAGGTCACTTCCTACAGGAAAGGTACTTAAGGCTGCTCAAGGCTCACCACCACTCCCAGTGGTGAGCAAAGAAAACTTCCACTCTATCCAAGTAAGGTAATGGACAACACAGGAACTACACCACAGCCCAGAATACAGCAATGCCTGTAAACTGGTCTAAACTAGTCGAGGAGAGAGGCGGGAAAAAAGGATTTTTTTTTGTTTTTGTTTTTAGATAGAAACACACAGAAAATGCAGAAACAGTAATAAATCAGTTACACAGGCGGCTAGCTCACTTTGGTAGGGCAGCCTCAACAGATAAATTAAACAAACAAACAAACAAACTTTCGATCAAATTTGACTAAAAGTAACTTTAAGTGCAGATTTTAAAATAATGCAGCAAACAGCTAAAAAACAGTTTGCCCATGCCCTTGTTTAGGGTAAGCTAGAGAAGCTATTTCAAGTAAAAAAGCCAGCAAAAGATAACTTAAATCCAGAAAGTAGTCACTTTTCTGTGAGTTCTCTGTATTCTCACGACTACTCTGCAGGACCACGAGAGCTTGTCTGAGAGTAGCATAGCCAGAAAAAAAAAATGCCCAGAGTAGCGGATTTTAAACAGAGGGAACTTCAAAAGAAATAGAAATGGTCCATGAACAACCAATTACTACAGCTCTTGTGCTGGAAGTCACTTCCTACAGGGACAGGTAGGCTGCTCACAAGGCTCCCCACTCCCACTGGTGAGCAAAAGAAACTTCCTTCTATCCAAATGTAGGGTAATGGACAACACAGGAGAACCACCACAGCCCAGAATACAGCAATGCCTGTAAACTGGTCAAAACTAGTTGAGGAGAGGCGGGAAAACAAGGATTTTTTTGTTTGTTTTTTGTTTTTAGATAGAAACACACAGAAAATGCAGAGACAGTAATAAATCAGTTATACAGGCTAGCACACTTTAGTGGGCAGTCTCAACAGTTAAATTAAACAAACAAACTTTCGATCAAATTCCACTAAAAAAGTAACTTTAAGTGCAGATTTTAAAATAATGCAGCAAACAGCTAAAAACAGTTTAAGCTTGTTTAGGGTAAGCTAGAGAAGCTATTTCAAGTAAAAAAAACAGCAAAGATACTTAAATCCAGAAAGTAGTCGCTTTTCTGAGTTCTCTGTAGCTAGGACCACTCTGTAGGACCACAAGGAGCTTGTCTGAGTAGTATAGCCTGAAAAAACACCCAGAGGCGGATTTTAAACAGGGAACTTCAAAAGAGCTAGAAATGGTCCAAAACAACCAATTACTACAGCTCTTGTGCTGAGGTCACTTCCAACAGGGATAGGTAGGCTGCTTTAGGAGACACATCCCTGTTGTGAAGCAGAAAAGAAAAAGATATATCAGACACACCTCACAATAAAATAGGGTTGAGAGTTATAATCTAGTCTAATACTGGGTAGAAAAAACTCATTATGCAGGAATCTGTGTTTAAAATGCTAATAACATATCTGATTTAGATCAATGCAAGACCTGTAAAGTCTCCTTATTCCCTCCCCCATTGGCAATAAGAACTACAGAATGAAATGAAAAATGTTGTCAGGGATATAAAACAGCATAACCAGAGAAGAGATTCTTAATGTAATGAAATGGGGCTATGTAAGTTGATCGAGTTTTCAGAAACTCAGAATTCGTATTGGCAAGACGATATGATAAAATTTCTGAAAAATCGAACATTAAAAAAAAACAACACAAAAAAAAATCTATCTTTTTTTTTACAGTTTTGCAGGGGACGAGCCCCCCTACTAATTATATATATTAACTCCGAGATTGCAGTACAGTGAGGAAAATGGTAAATTTCCAGATTTTTCACTGTACCATGAACTCCAAACGTTTTGGGTTTTCAGAAATTAGATCATGTCTTTTTACCGATATGAATTTCAAGTTTCTGAAAACTTGATCAACTGATAGGAATCCAATGAAACATACATCACCTTCACAAGTCAAACAGTTTAAAATCCTTAGAATGTTGCCAGAAACCCATGAAACAGAAGTAAAGGAGCACTGCAATAGCAACTGTTGTATGTTCATTACAAACAGATCTTTGCAATATTAGACAGCACACATTACAAATAAATGCATCCTAAATATAAATCTGTAAGCAATAGTCAGATAGATCATTATATAACTTGGTAGATTGTAAGAGATTTGTACAAAAGGTTTTGTAAATGCAAATGTTTTAACAGTCAGCAACAGCAGTTTTGTCTGTCAGCACCTGGGAAATCAAGCAGTCTTCCCTAGCATCATGGAAGTTCCATAGCCCCAGCTTCTTCGTATATGGTGTAGGGTAACCTCTGCAGGTATGTTGAATATGTAAATCAGGAGTACCCACTCATTATCATTCCTGAATCATTCAGTCTGCTCAAGGTACTGGGCAGAAAAACATGATGTTAAGAAGGCCTACACATGCTGTGCACACACCTGAACAGTACAAGAGCAAGTTTTAAGAACACTGACTAGGTAATACCTTGCAAGTGTGAATCATTAACAGTTCTACACATTCAATTACTTGTAAGTACTGCTAATGAGAAAAAAATGATAAAAAAATGACAAAATGATAAAAAAATCACTGAACCCACAGACATTGCCAACATACTGGCAGACAGGTTCAGTGCAAATTTCTCCCCTCCCTCCCCCCCAAAAGGAGAAATATCTATCCCACCAGAGTCTAGCCTCCCAAACATCTCAGATGCCCAGGTGAGAGCTGCTCTCTCTAAAGCAAAAAACACAGCATCAATGGGACTGGACGGTGTCCCTGGCTGTGTGCTACATGAACTCAATGAGGAACTAAACCCACACATAAGGCTGCTGTTTAATCTTAGCCAATACAGGATCGTGCCAAAGAATGGCGTCACGGCAACTGTGGTCCCCTCCACAAAGGCGGTGCTTCTCCCCGGACCCTGGAAATTACCGCCCCATAAACAGCGAGCCTTGTCTGCAAAGCTATGGAGAGGATCATAATGGAACTCATAAATAAAGACATTGGGGACCTACAGACACTGGATCCTACCCAATTTGGCTTTGTCAAGGGCAGATCCTGCCTCTTGAACTTAGTCCAACTTTTCAGAAACAGTCACTAAGGCCATTGATGAGGGTAAGGCAGTTCACACAGCCTACCTTGACCTAAAGCGTTAGACACAATACCCACTCGGGCATCATAGAAAAGCTCACCAGCTTAGATGTAAACCCATATGTCACAAGATGGGTTGCAAACTGGCTCAAGGACAGAACACACAGGGTTAGAGTTGCTGATGCCATGTCAGACTCTAAGTGGAGTCCGCGAGCAGTGTCCCACAGGGCTCAGTCCTGGGCCCCTCTTGTTAAGCATTTATTTTCTGAAGTGCAGGCAAACATAGGGGATTGTGGCTGACAAAATTTGCAGATGACTGCAAACTGGGCACCATAATTGACACTCCATCAGACACAGACATCCTCAGAAAGGTCTCATAGAAATGGATAACTGGTGCCAGAGCCATGGCCTTAAGCTAAATGCCAAAATGTATAGTCATACCCTTTGGGAAAAACAAGGTAACCCCTAATAACCACATAGGTGGTAATCCATTAAACATGGAAGAAGTTATCAGGGACCTGGGGACCCAAGTTGACAGTAACCTCTCTTTTTGACACTCACATTGCCAAAGTGGTTAGGAAGACCTTCTACATTGCCCACCTGATCATGAAGGGATTCACATCCAGATCAGGAGAGGTCATTGTACCCTGTACTCTTCACTTATCAGACCAATGATTGAGTACAAAAGCCCCATTGGAATGTACCTTACCCGACACCTGCAGCAGTTGGAAAGACCCCAAAGTTCCTCACCAAAGGATAAAGGGGCTCAAACATATGTCATACGATGCCCGACTGAAGAAACTCCAGCTCTATTCAGTTGCATACCGTCTGCTCAGTGGTGATTTGTGCCTGACATACAAGGCCATGTCCAACCGGAATTAATGGACATGCTCCACCTCAAAATCCAAATCCACCAGAGCCACGAAAGCAAGAGACTTAAACCTCAACACGGATATAAATAGGACGTGCTGGAGGGACAGATTCATCACCCAGAGACTCCCTACACTATGGAACAGAATCCCAGTCCATGTGAGGCAGAGCCCCTCACTGACTCTGTTCAAGAGAAATCTTGACGAGTGGATGGGAGATCGTAGGTTTACCCCGGGAATCATCTCTGTATCACTGCTGGACAGAGGCACAGCAAACTAATAGGTATAGTATTCTCATCCTAAGGGGTGGTGAAAGCCACACACACTCTGGCTAGGTTTATAAATGCCCTAGGGCAGATAGCCTAGTATGAACCTATGAACCTATGAAGAACATTCACAGAGGGTGTGTCAGAGAGAATAGTCTAACTGTGGTTTCATGTTCATTTACTGATTTTAGAGAGAACCTTGATGCACAATTTCATAAAGGTTCTCTAAGACAATTATGTGAGACATATCAAATATATACAACACAGGCATACAGAAAAAAAGTCTAACTCATTGAAAAATGTAATACATTCAAGGTACAAAGGGATCACAATGGAGTAATGCACTCAAAAGGAAATCACAACAATCGTGTCTTGGAGTCATTTGTTTGAAATTTCAAATGCCAATCATAACTTCTGCAAGGATCAAATTCAGTAAGACTTGTATTATGACAGGACAAATGACAATTGTCTGATAATGTGAGTATCCTGCTGTCTACATGTAAATGTAAGAAGTACAAAGCTGAGTACAAGTGTTATATCTCCTATTCATTACTTTGACAATGTTCAGGTGGCAAACACTGATAATCATGCCAATGTTTCATGGTAATGCTATAGTTTCAGGAGTGAAATCTAGAAAGGGGGACATCTTTGTGAAAGCAGGAATCCTTACTGTCAACATTTTACTTGTATAAGGCCACAAAGTAGAGAAATCATCACACTGATCATGATGGTTGGTTTTATTTCGATTTTTGCTTCATCTGTTGTGCGATACTTGGCATTCCATGTCTAGGCCTATCAGTGGTGACAATCATTGAATGACAGTTCACTTCCCCAAGGCAAAAGCTCAAAAATTTATTTTGCATGCACAAAGATTTAGCCATCATTCTTGCAAATGAGACTGCCCGTGGTGCACTTTAGTCAGCACTTTGGACAGTATGAATGCTGAAAATACCTTTGTGATGTGACTTTCTCAGTAGCTCAACTTGTTAATATTTTAAGTTCTGAAGAACAGTACAAGCAGTGCATGGCTTGAATCCACATTAGGAATTGCTTGAATTTAGGGGATCAGAATATAATTCTTTTCTGTATTTGAACTTGAACTACACTTGCAATATAAAAGGTGAATATTGCAATGCAAATGTTTATAACGGGTGCTAAAGGTAACTGTCATCTGTGAACTGCAGTACTCATAGCACTGATCATAGTAAAGTGTAAGTGAGCTGATGTTACAAATAGTTGTTGAGGAAGTACGATTTGTAACATTAGAGGTTAGGAAAATATGAATAGGTCATGAGCAGGTTTAAACATATGTATAAACATGGCTTCAATGGAATAATAATTTTCATTATCCCAAGTGTATATTGTACTGATATATGATGTGTAGAACATCACAGCCTGTAATCTTTAGAATGGCCTCCTTCTCCTCAGTATATGTTATAACATAAGTACATTATAACTTAATGAAAGCAACAAGTCATCGCACAAAGACAACATTATAAAATGGTTATTTCTTCTTTGCATGGCACTTGGCATGGAGCACTGCCAGTAAGCAGGAATGTCTGTAAAAGAAATGGCACTTCACTTCCTATGGCAAAAACTAGAAAAAAATTATGCATGCACTAAATCTTTGCTATCAGCTTTGCAAATATTCTTGGCTTTGGCACATGTCAGATAGCATTAAAGCTATTACAAAAATCGATGTAACAGAAACTTTTCCACAGGAATACATATATACCTCAAATGATTAATCCAGTAAAGGGACACCAAAAAAATGGAACAGTTACAATGTTATCAGAAGGGTCTATATTAGAACATCGAGGTTTTAAACCTTCAAATGTTCTAATATCAAACCCTACAGGGTGAAAGCTGAAAATTTCGCAGGAACAGAAACCCAAATTATTTCCTAGGGAGAGAATTTGGTTGTCTTTTTCTGTTGCTTCGGTATTTTCAGCGCTATGGTGGAAAATTACGGGTCAGGATCAGGTAAGTGTGCGATTATGTGGATGTGAGGGTTAGGGGGGTTAGGTGAGTTAGGGTTAGGGCGCGGGTTAGGTATGTGTGCGATTGTGTGGACGTGAGGGTTAGGGCGGGTTAGGTGAGTTAGAGTTAGGGAGCGGGTGAGGTGAGTGTGCGATAGTGACGGACCTTAGGATTAGGGTTTGGGTTAAGGTAAGTGGATAGTTAGTGGTATGTGTATAGTTTAGTGTAGGGTTAGTTATAAGATTTTGGGTGTATGTGTATGGATTGCTGTTTGTTTGGTGTGCTTGTGTGTATGTGTTTTGGAACAGCGATTTTTTTCCCTAGGAAAAAAAATCGCTGTTCTATTGGTCCAGTTATAGCTTTAAACACATAGGGTCAATTAATCACCGTTCGCTTCTTTCAGCGGTCGGTGATCTAATATAGACCC
Organism: Protopterus annectens; assembly: GCF_019279795.1. Classification (NCBI taxonomy): domain Eukaryota; kingdom Metazoa; phylum Chordata; order Ceratodontiformes; family Protopteridae; genus Protopterus; species Protopterus annectens. The sequence continues at coordinate 11,284 of NW_025050989.1, forward strand.
TATCAGAATTAGGTCTGTCTCCAGTCATGTTCAAAACTGTACACTTCATCTTGCACTCTGAGAATGTCACTTCTTCTGTGGCATTAACAGGTAATTCTTGGAAAAGTTATTTGCCACCAAGACATTATGTACTACTTGAAGTAAATTTAAATAAGGGCAACACTTAATGATAACATCATTGAGATTGTCATGTCATATTTGTTTGTGACAATGTTTTAGTTATGATTGCTATCAAACATCCCAGAGGACATGTCTAGATGTGCCAGTATGCAATTTGAAATGTCACTTAGATATCACTATTAACCAGCACCTGATGGAGTTGCTATAGTTTGATTTTTAATACACTGATCAGCACAGACAGCCAAGTCATACTGTCATGTTTCACACCTGAAATGAACATTGAAGAAATCATACCCACATGTAATTCAATTCTATTTTTGTACTTTATGGTGTGCAGTGCAGTTGTCTAGCTTGTCTGTTGTTGCACATAAGCTGGTACATGCAAGATCTGAATTGGTCATCATTTTCTTGATATCTTTGAGAAGACATGTCAAGTGATGGTGAGGGTAGTGTTCAATTTAGAGCAGATAAGTGGTGTCAGGAGGAGTACAAACTCTTTTCTGGAATCCTAGTTAAATGTTACAGCCAAAGGCTGCTGCAGGACAATGATAATGGATCCGGGTACAAGGCTGAGGCTTGGAATAGCTTAGACAAGGCTGTTACCTGTACAACCGGCATCCTGTGCACTGGTGAACAATGTTGTCACCATTACATTGAATTGAAAAGGAACAAATAGGACCTCCTTCACCAATGGGAGCAATAGTTTAGGATCAACAGCCCACCTCAGTTGAATAAGTATAGTTGTCTATTACCAGCCAATACAAAACCATGACAGAATTAGGTGTTCTTTATTTTTTTTCCTGTTCTGTATGCCTTCTGCAGAGATAGAAGGAAATAGGGAAGTACATCAGGGGAGACTACAGCACCTCAGAGAGGCATGGGGTAAGTGTGTCTCTCAGACATGATTGATAGCCATTTCATAATAACTCTGATCTGGAAATAATTTTATCAGTTCTGTGCACATCAGTCCATAATTAATTGACACAGTCACAAATGAGTAGGCATACTCTGAATAAAGCAAATATACACACCTTCTTCAATAGCACTTGAAACTTTGCATTAGCCAATGTTGCTGTATGTGGGTTCAAATCCAAGCAGCAGCAATTAGTCTGTATTACCTAAATGTCTATTATTTTGCAGTCAGTAAACTAGAATAGTATTGTAATCCTTTCACATGGACATTTTATGAGCTGTAATGCATAAAGTATATATATATATATATATATATATATATATATATATATATTCAATAGTTCCACAACTCTTTGCATAATGTGAACAATACTAGTGAGATTAATGTATAGTTTAACACACATGTATGCCCTTAGATTCATATGTGGATGTGACAAATCTTTAAATATTTATGTGACAATATGCATGAACTGTGATATATTAAAATGACATGGCATTTATGATATTTTTCTATGTTGTCTCAGCTCACCCAGTCTCTTTCTCTTTTTATTGTCATAATATTTGGACTCTGATTCCTGTTGCAATATGAATAACCACCAGCATGGGAAGCTAGACAGGCCAAAGTGGCTCAGACCACCATCTATCCACAGATGGCTGTGGCGGCATCACCACAGGCAACACAGGCACCCACCTTATCTGGGTCACAACCTGGTAGCATTGCCTCCACAACTCCTGCATTACCTGCTCCAACTGCATCAGGTAGGTCTGTCCCAGGGCCCTGGTGTACTGGTATCCTCTGGGAGTAGTGCCAGTGGAGTTGGTCATTACTTCACCTGTAAAGAGCTGACAAGGCTGGTGGAGGAGATAATGGAGCCGGGCCTCAGTGCCTGCATCAACAGAATAGAAAAATATCCTGCATCAAATAGGCATATTGATGCCCTGTCTGGAACTGTCGAATGTGTTTGTCACATGAGCGAGTGACGATAGTTCAAAGGGTGAGGACTAGATTTTTAATGTACTCTTGCTGGACAAGGATGTGCCTTCAAAGTCCGATACCACTCCTAAATCATGGTGTCCCCCAACCTTTTGTATCTGCCACCAATCCTGTCTGTCTCGTATGTTCTGTATGTCTGCACCTGTTACCTAACCTACCCTACCTACTCCTCTTTTTCCTAAATACCTTCCGCAACACTTCTCTCGCTCTCTCAAAAAAATAAAATAATTAAATATTATATTAAAAAAAAAAGACAAGGAACTTGGCCTACAAAAATTATGCTCCATACTGCTATTTACTTTGCTTGTG
>NW_025050990.1:0-12314 GCF_019279795.1 Protopterus annectens
CTATTGGAACTAGTGCTACTGCAAAATTAGGAAAAGATGAGTATTATAGAAACTACAGTAGTGCATCAACAAAGCATCTGTAAGGAATGATATATGTATTCAGTACAAAAGAATATACTATGCAACTGTAAAGAAAGACAGACACATGCTACAGCCCTAACTGCCTTGCTACAGCACAGGTACATACACCATGGTCATAGCACAGGAATGTTAACAAAGACAGGAGTCAAGGAAGCATGCTTCTTTAGTCAACTATGGCCATAGTGTACCTCACCATAGATAGTATTGACAGACACATATAGATGGTGTGACTGTATTCCTCCAGGTATCAGTGGAGACCGCTAATGATGTCTGGAATACTCCCAGATGAATAGAGTGTACATGTTCAAAACACATGATGTCAAATGAGATGACTTTAAAGGACAATGTATGTCTCAGCAGACAACTGATGTTGGTGGTACATACAGATCACATTGTGAAATGTCGTGAATAGCACAAGGGGTTGCCATATTGCAAGCAGTAATATGTGTCTTGCATGTACAGCAAATGGTGACATATCAAAAGATACAGTTAGAAAACAGTCTGTGGCACATTATAAGGAACTGACAGGGAATTAACAACTATACAGCTATATTGGAAAATGTACACAAATATTTCCTATCACAACAACAAATCTCAACTATGTAACAATCTCTTGTAGGACACATTAAATGGATGGAACACAAATATTATAATTAGGGTCCTGAGGTTTCTTCATGGTTGGGCTGAGGCACCTGTATGATCCTTGTGTTGATCTTGTGAAAGGAGTTGTGCATGGCTCATTCCATGTCCTGGAAAATGTTCCCCATTGTTGTCTGCATCTGTGTACAAGAACTACAGCTTCCCTAAGCTGGCTTCTCATATCATCAAGTGGTGGTGGAGGTCAACAGTGCTGGTCCAGCAGATCTACAGCATGTGATAGTCCAGGACTGTCATCATCTGGGGCTTCTCTTTTCTCCATCAACTGTGACTTTTCTAACAGGAGTCAGGCATATCTTCTCCATCATCTTTCATCTATAGTGCCTTGTCACATTGTGGAGCCAGTGTAAGTTGCAATTAATACTAACAGCAGACAAGTCAGTTGTACATGACATGATATTACCACAGCAATATGCAGTACATCATTGTAATGCAACTTTACCCTCAAAGCTGTCAATCATATATGCACATCACAGTTACATTATAGGTCATACAGAGATGTCTAAAGATATCATTCTTTCTCCATAAAATTGTTACTTCCCTCTTCTTAGATTTAAATTTAGAGTATGCTAAGGTCATATAATCACTTGGGTTGCATATGTAATTATCATTGTTTTTGAAGTGGGTTTCCTGTAGAAGAATTATTTGGGCTCTATTTAACTTTAGGTATCTTAATAAGTTAGATCTCTTACTTGGACTATTTAGGCCATTAATATTTAAAGATAATAAAGAATGGCCCATATCAAATTATTCTGAAGAAGCAATTGAAGTACCATTATCTTTTCCTGGACCATCCCCTCCTCTAATAGTAAAATTATTAATTTGTAAACATTCATCAATCTAAGTAAAGCATGTTATCACTAAAGTAATCATCATGTTTAAGTCAGGCTTAGAAAAACTAATTAACGTCCTAAAAACTAAAGTAAATAATGAAAATAAATTAGTTTGAACATTAATCTTACCCACCATGGAATTAAATACATTCCTAGTCCAACAGTTAGATACATCTGAAGAACTATCACTCTAGCTTCCATTTTCCACTCACTAGAGCTCTATATATATATATATATATATACATATATATACACACAATATTAAATATGAAAGGAGTCTATTCACTACAATTATTGTGTTTTAAAATGTTTGTTAGCAGAAATAATTGTTATATACATTAACAACTATATGCTGTCCATCTGTACTTATAAACATATGAATTCTATTATACTGATCATTAAACTAATTCAATTTGTTTGTATCAACATATGTTTCCATGCTGGAAATAATAATCATTTGTTTGAAGCACACAAGTTATTTAAAATCATAAACACAAAGACTTGCAGCAAGTAACCTACATTTTGATGATTATTACTTCCTGTAACAGATAAGCATACATTTTCAGATACTGTGCATTAAAACTAAAAGAGACTATATAAATTATATCACAACATGGGGTTGGGAGGGTGGCCTAATGGTTAAGGTGTTTGCCTTACAAACACAAGGTGCATGATTTGAGTCTCACAAGGGATAATTGGCTAAGCTTAAAATGGCTCGCAAGGGCAGTTAGCTTAGTACTAATCTATGAATCTATGAAAATAATATAACCGTTTTATCATGCTTTAGCAGTCATATAAATTATGTAATGAGAGGCTTTCAAGGAAGTGAATGTAATTATATTTACAAAGTGATTTACAACATAACAGTACTGTGTATATGAGTTCGGATGTTTACAGTATTCTGAATGCATAGTTCACTTAATGTTATATTTGCTAACTATACTACAAGTATTAAGCTTTTTTAAGCTTTTTATTCTCATCTCTAAAGATGAAACTAAATAACGATTTCTCTTCTGTTATCATGAAAGATATGTTCGTGCTTAAAAACAAGGAGTGGGCCCATAGTCAATGAAATCCTTTCCTGCTTGTTGCTATGACAATAATAAACATCTCAATAGCTTATGAAAAGATTATGACAGTATATGTAGCTCGTGAGAGCTGCAGCCCTAAAAGTCTTCATTTTTAAACTCACAAGCTCTTTTTTTCCCACCCATACAATTCACTGAGACTATACAACCAGCTTAACAATTTCCCCTCTTTGCATTTCTATCTCCCTCATGACAATGTCAATATATAATTAACCAAAGGGTCGTTAAGTAAGACACCACATACACCGCGGGAAAAGCCATCATCCATCCCCAGACCAGAACACACACAGACCTGTAATCCATGCAAACAAACGAAGACATAGTCTCAAGCCGAGCAGCAAAGCAACATCATTTCCTTTTACCTATCACACTTATGTCTCATCACAAGAATGCGGAAGCTCTGCCACTTAATTACATCGCTCCCACACAAAGCAGCTGGGATCCCTCGTCACAGCATAGTTCTACATAAAGTACATTTTAGCTGTATTCTGCACTCACCCATAGATCGTTTCCTGCAGTCAAATCTACCATTCCTTTAAAAAAAAAACATTTCAGCTTTATCAGCACCACAAATAATGGTCATCTGTTCAGCCATGGTCGGATAGCTCTTGACAATAACAAAGACTAGCGTCAGTACATTAAAACAAATAAGCTTCACTATGAATAGACTTGGACTCAAAACGAGCCCACTTTCTAACATCTTTATTTACACCAGCTACGAGTAAATCAACCCCATGTTACTTCAATGTTAACTAACACCTCAGTTGCATTACTTAATTTAATACGGAAGTAATTTGCAGTTATCATAGACTTGTCAGAAATATATTCTAACAATTTAATTGGAGTGTCAGTATACAGTTTCATTGGATTTAAAGGGATAAAACAATTAGCGACTAAGGTTGATTTCAGCCACAGTAAATATCAATAATAATTTAATAAAAGAAATAATTAAATAAGTAAAGAAGGGACCAGCAAACTGAGCACTACAGGTTACATAGCATAAATATTAACTTTGATTGTACTGAATTGTATTTAGTTACTATGTCAGTCAATCCTTAACATATGTTTAGAAGTAGGAAAAAGAAAAAAAAAACAACAAGAGAAACAGAAAGACATGAGACAAAGGGGAAAGAGAAAGAAATGTCAGAAAGAGATGATTTATAACTAATATATATCTAGATTTGTAAGTCATACGTGAAAAGATATAGGACACATACCTTTCTCTGTATATATGTGGTATATGTATGCATGAGCTTAGAGGTTTTGAAATATATTAAATCCATTTCAAAGTTTTAATGGTTAGGTTGCAGTTGATACTTTGAGAGATTTTACAGATGTTGGTACTTTAGATTCTGTTTTCTACTTCTTTTTTTTGACATCAGTTCAGCCATTTTTATCAGGGGTTCCCTTCAAAGACGGGGATGCCCATTCCATATCTTCTGAAATGGTTATGATGTTGTTGTTGTTTTTGATGAATTGTAGGGCTTCTTCCAGAGTGTTGAAGGTTCTCATCTCACTTTGGTGCAGTATCTTTATTTTTGCAGGGAAGGCTATTTGAGTTTTAATATTATTCTGTTTTAGAGGTTTTATTAGTGACCATACCTTTTTCCTCTGTTCCAGCACTTTAGTGGATTAGTTGTTATCAAATCTTATTAGATTTTGATTGTATTTAACAGGATTTTTCCTCCATACTGTTTTTAACACCAGTTCTTTGTCCATGAAAGATAAAAAATTTATTATAATTGTCCTTGGTGGCACAGAGGACAATGATGGGGTTGATGCTGACGTTTTATTTCCTCAAGCACGATGTGCCCTTTCTATGTCAAAAGAAAAAGCTTTTTAAGATCTAGAACCTCTGGAATCTACGAGTTTAAGAAGGATATAATGTCCCCTCCCTTCTGTTTTCTTCGGTAAACCGAAAATCCTGATGTTAGACCTTCTTTCCCTATTCTCAGGGTCATCTAGTTTATTGGATAGCCAGGTATTTTGCTTCAGGAGAAACTCTGTTTGTTTTTCTTCATCTTTAAGCTTTCCATCAATGTCAGACAAAGAAGTTTCAATGGTTGTTATCTTTGACTGATGTTGCTAAAGTATTTCTTTGAAGACCTCTGTTTGTTTCTGAGAGTTCTCTTTTAAATTCTGTAGATTAACCTTAAAATCATCCATTCTTGTTGATAATTCTTGTAATGTGGTAGTCACCAGTTGTAGTTCCTTTTTTAGTGCCAGATGAGAATGAGAATTTTTCAGGTTGCTCATCTCTCCAGTTGCTGTATATAGACTCCTGAATAATTTGACAGGAAATTTCTTGTATAAATCCACTAAAACTTGTATTTAGTTACTTTAGACTATTAACTAAATATTTGTAGTAGTTTAGTTAGAATTAAATATCATAATTTCCTGAATATAATGCCAGTTTATGGAGCTCCAAAAACTGATGCCTTCAGTTAGCCATTCAGGCTCCGCCCCCTCACAGTCAGGGTCTTCTGATGTTATCCATTGAGGGCATGCTAGATAAGTCTTCACCTATCAGTCATAGTGGTGTAATTCTATAATTCTTTTGCTGTGTTAATACTCATTGTTCATATGTTATATGACCATAACACAGTAGATGACCACAGTCACAATAATCAGGTATGTAAAACATACATTGCTTTTGATCAGAGTGCTGTACGCAACATAAGACATTTTGACAGATGTCTTTTAATGTGCATATGTGTAGCATGTGCTTCTATTTTTGCCTCTCTGCTTGAAGCTCATCCATTGTCTGCTTTCTTTCTGGACATGTCCACTGATCCCAACTCAGGATGTGATACTGCAAAGCCAGTGACACACAGGAAACTGCACTTGGGTTTACTTTGTCCAGCACAGATGGAAACCAGCATATTGTCCAAGATATTGCCTCTGAAAGAGAGTACAGTGCACCTAGCCAGTATGCTGGTAAAGAAGCTTCAGCTACTGGCCAAGACAAAGACCTTGGGAGCTGTCTCCAGTTGAGTCTTACAGTGGTGGTGAGACATTTCGACCACTGATGTCCTTTGGACATCACATGGCCAGGTATTGTCAATACATGGGTGTGTATATGATGTTGTATGCTTGCTGTTGCAGGCATATGATCAGTTGTAACACTGCATGCTCTTGGTTGTACAGTTGACTGAGTGGCAAACTAGATTTGTGTGTTACATACGAGTCAAGATTGCTGGCATGATGAGGTCATAGCAACACCAGCTGCACATAGAGACAGAGTGGCATCAATTGCATTCTCTGTAGAGCAATTTGTCTCAGCTGTGCTTCAGCAAAGCTATGTCCCACATGGTAAATATGCCAAATGTGGCAGAGGGAGACATCCTCTTTGGTGCCCTGCCCATGGAAATAGTTTATCTATAGTGCCTGTGCTGCAATGTGCATATACAGTTTTTGTAGGTAGCCATGCTCAAACTCCCAACAGACACATCACAACATGTCACATACCATGTGGCACTGCACAGGCTCATAGTATGTTCCACCCTATACAGGGTGGCACCACCAGATATGTGATACATAACCATGAGGCCGAGCTTTCCTCATATGTCAGGGCAGCCAAGACCATGGCCTGATCCAGCAACAAGGATGACTCATCTACATTAGTGTTACTTTCGCAAGTATCCCATTATATGTATGTTTTTATGTCACCCTAAACCTGTGGCAATGATGACCTCTGTGCTGAACATGAAGCACTGTGCATGTTACTGGTCTTTGACATGTCTGATGCACTATTTTTCAATTATTTTACTTGAAGCACATCAATGCATTGTAAAACTCGCATGCATTTGTTCACAGGTTTGACACCTCATGATAAACAGTCATGTCACTGTAAGGCACATATTGTGTTGTATAGATGCTTTTATGATTAGAATGTTTAAAGCTGTGCAACAAATGAAGTTCTCTAAATGTTGCAAACACTCATGCAGTTATATGGTATTATGTATACCTCACAAACATTTCCTCATTGTTTGACAAAACCAATTGCACAAGTATACTTAGAAAAGCACACCTGTGTTTCCCATGGTGTCTACATCTGCAAGTACTGAAAATTAGTAAACTGCACATCAACATGACACATGCATTCCACAGTCTGAGAGCATATGTGCATACAATTTACAGTACCATTTATGTATGACACAGCATGCAGACAGAATCCATAAGTGTGTTCATACATGTCCAGTCATGAATATAAACCTGCTATTCCCAAGTTATATTTTTGTTCTCACTGTTTGACTTACCCTTATTTTTCCACAGTGTGATTATATGTACGGATGTACCATCAACCATCAACTTTTGTACTGGTGTGATAATGGCAGTCAGTTTTACTCTGGTTTTAGTTGTCATGGAATTCCAGTCTGAAATGCTGGGTATGTCCCTTGTCACTGCTGTACCCTCATGGTACACATCTAGCATGATGTCTGTGCACTTCAGGCTTTGCTTTGACATAGTGTGCAACCTGCAGTATGGCATCAATTCAGGCACCCTATGCTGGTGATGTTTCATGTGAGTTATGTATTTCTATCACACTTAAGTTCTGTACCCTTATCTGCATGTTGTGATTTGCTACTCCTTCCCCACTCAAACAAAAAAAGCTGATTTCTTACACAAACTATACTATATGCACATACTGCAGTCTATAATGAATATATTGACCTTATATACTACACCAGTATTGACCACATGCAGGACTTACACATGTTTGCTTTAGCTGTTCTACATTCCCCCTCTCTTACAACTGCACACTTCCATAAGGCATTCACCTAAATGTCACATGATATATATATATATATATATATATATATATATATATATATATATATATATATATATATATATACACACTGCAGCAAAACACAATTTAGATATTTGTATCGGCTGAGATTCATGTTGAGTCACTGAAGGTAGTTTCAGTGAACGCAAACTAATCAAAAAACATTCATTAAAACTACTTCCGCCAACATTATAAGAAGCCCCACCCCCCTCAAATATCCCATGTGGTTGGACACCCCCCACACACACTCAGACTTATATATGCCAACTCTGAGGTTATACAAAAATGGTTAAAAAGGCAAAGTCCACTGTCAGCAAAAGTAATTTCAGTGAATAATATTTACTTTTTTTGCTTTCACCATGACTACCTTTGTCGATGTGATAAGCTCCCTATGAGATTATGATGTTCCTCATGTCCAAATCACCGATGGATTACTGTAACTGTGAAATGTGGTGCTGGCATGTAGCCATCAATGGGACTGCACATCATCTGTTAATTTATGCACCTCTGGCATGTTGAGACTCGATGCTTTGAGACAGATATTGCTATGCTGCCTGAATCACATGTTCGGCTGCAGTCTTTGTCACCCACATCTGGATGTTCTGTCCCTTATGCCATGCGGATCATCTTGTGAAGCCTGTGATAGCTCTTCTTAGGATATGTGGGGTCTGTTACCCATACCTAGGACTGGCAGGCCATTGTGCTTGGATGCAATCATGTTCTGTAACATAGCACACACTGTGACCATTTGTGCAGCCTTTTGTGATGTGTATTGCAGTGTACCCCCAGATGTGTCCAGACATCTGAATTGTGATTTCAGCATGCCAAACAATTGCTTGGTTGCTTCACACTACAGTATAGAAGCAGAGAACACAATTGTTGCATACAGGTGTACTTAACAAATTGTACCCCTCAGAGATCTCACCCTCTTGGAAGTCTGGTGGGCACTCTCTTTCCAAATAGCTGCACCATGTGTTACCATTACATTAATAATGAGGCTGTGTTATGAGCACATTATCTTTCAATTGGCAGATGACCACCTTTTTCTGTTAAAGTAATATTCTTCATCATTTTCTCAAGGAGTTTTGATTGGTACATTGGTACAATCAATTGCACCGATAACAAGGAGTTATTTGGCCATGAAATAGAACTGTTCCATGGCAGCCTATCACTCCTTTGATGTTGCTGGGAAATGGATGAACTCATGTACTTTGCTGCACATGACTGCCAGAAACTGTCCTAGCAGCTGTCTGGGACACCCCTATGGTATCAGCCATGAGCTTTTGGACTGGGTTACCCCACGGACTGCGTAAAGACATGTGGGGCACACACATCTTACACACAGCCTGGAACAACTCTTTGTCTGACATATATTTGCTATTTCTTGATTGGAGAGCTGGCCTAACTGTAGCCTGGTTCACCTCTGAGCTGGTTGCCTGTGAATATGACACATTTGCCATGTAAGACCACAGATTGCTGTTGTGTATTATCAGCATAAGTTATTATTTCAGTTATTTCTACAGAAATTTCAGATACATTTTGCAATTTGTCTTCAAATTTGTAAATGCCTGGTCAAGAAAAATATAGCCTCCACCAAACGCTTATCATAAAGCATTCATGTACTAGTGTGTTGTATTTTACTGTCATCAGGTGCACAGGATGTGTTTTGGAATCAGGCAATTACCATACACCATACTTATTAGTACACACACTTGACTTTCAGTTGTTTGTGAAATGATGTCCTTCCTCAGTTTGCCAAACTCGTCCTTTGGCACAGTACCCTATGTGCACATTTCTTTTGGAATCTGGGCCATAGTCACAGTTTGCTAAAAGTAGTTCTCAGCATACCCTTTTCACACTATCATCACTCGACCTAATTCCTCTAAGAGAGTCATCGCGTTCCCAATAAATCATTAGCCCATCTAGCCTTCCTGACACTTCTCTAGTGTTTCCATAATAAGTATAAACCCCTCTGTGCCTCATTAGAAGGTTTATTTAGCTTCTGCTATATTTCTATTAATATACACAAGCTGAGCTATTTTTCTGTCTTGACAGAATTTTCTTTTTGCATTGCATTCCAATCCATGGATGGAATTTATTTTGCTGTTTAGTAAAGCTAGATATTGAGCAATGTTTTATATATAAAATATGTTTTTGAGAATCAAATCTTTCTGTCTAAAGCAAAGAAGTGTTTTTATTTTAAATTCCAAATATAATTGGATTATTAATCATGAGTAAATTTGATTTTTATAACATACCCATGTCTAAATATTTTAGTCAACCTTTACAACAGCAATTTTCCCAACTTCATTTTAATAAGATGATTGTTGTGGTTTTGTGCCTGTGTATTGCTTTGGTGGAATATTTCTTGAGCACACTGTGCAAAAATAATGCATAAAATAGTTTGAAAAATTAGTAGAGAGCACTAAGTGGTCCAGCTGCTAATTATCTCTGCCCTGTAGTAGAGTTTCTTTTGAATTTACCACTCTATGAATAGATTGAGTATGAGGAAGTAACTAAAGAAGCAAGGGTTTTGGGTCAAAGCATTTCTGTTGCCTAGTAAACATGTAATACAAGCCATAGCAGTAGCCAATAACTAGTATCTTGTAAAAAATAAACAAACAAACAAACAAACAAGGGCAACAAATAAATAAATAAACATAAGCATCTACTATTTGACAATAAGCTCAATTTTTTAATGCATATCACTTACTATTAAAAAACTCAGCATTATAAAAAAAAGTCTGAGTTATAGTAATACAGTACCTTTTCTGTTAAATAGAAGTTGATTACAGTTAAAAAATAAACAGCTGAGCACTTTCCTGGCAGAATGTATTTAATAAATCAATGAAGCACCTTGCAGTTGACTTGATTTAACTATTGTTATTTTTTTCAAAACAGCTGGTCATTTTAAATGCATTGACAGTTTTCTTTATTAAAGAAATCTCACATGTAAACTCTCAGCTGTTTTGTACAACTTTGACCTTAGACAGTGTTATAACAGACATTATAACTGTTAAGGGCATTGCTTATGTACAACATAAAAAAGACACTGGAACACAAGACGGAATGTAATTCCTTTTATTGGACCAACATAGGTTTTGCAATTATTTAAGCTTTTGGGGTGGCAGGAGCCTTTCCTTTTGAGCTTACATATACTAATACATACTGTTTCTCTACTCTAATACATCTTTTTGAGCTGATGCCTTTATTTTTGTTATTTCTTTGCTTTGCTTTGATTTATGCAGATACCTAGACTGTTACATTTTTGGAACAGATGCATTTTTAACTGTTAATTCTTACTCTAAATGCTCATGATGCAGATATATTTCCATACAGTGCATTTATTCCTCCTTTTGATTTGTTGCACTGATTAACCATTTAGTTCCTCTTGTGTACCATATATCATCCTGTCTTTTATAATACAGTGCCCTCTGTCTTCCCTGTGATTGTATGGCATTCAACCTACAATGGGACTGTTTTCTAATTACTTGTTGCCTAACATTAAACTACATATACCAAGGAGAGCATACTTTTCATATTTTTCCTTTGGGCAAAGTAGCTAACTGGTCCCCCTAACTGGCGTGAAGTACTACACACATCCAATGAATGCTCAGGCACTCATGTATATATGCCTGCAGGAGTCACAACCTTTTTTTACCTCCACCTATGCAATAATTATCACTGAGGTAAATATCTACAATACACACACACACACACAGATTAAATTCCTGGGACTTAAAGGGTTGGAGAATACCAAGACACTCACTTCCTGACCCGCACAGTTACCTAGATTTATGCTCCCGTTAACATAGTGTATGTGCACACATGGATTAACTACAGATGATTCTGCTTAATCTTCTTCCTCTCTCATCACTGGAGACCCTACCTTTGTGTGCAGCCTAGCCTCTCCCATGCTGATTCCCATCACTCATCACTCAGTGTAGCTACTGACCTAATCTAAAATTAAAGTAACACCCTCTGAGCACAACACCCAAGCTCACCATGCTACACCAATGTATTCCTCTGCTTTTATAAACCAAAAGACTACACAGCTTACAGCAACCATTATACACCTAACCAGATACTCTAAAATACCTTTGTGCTATTCTGCTCTTCTATATTCATAACTACTCTCACCAGTACTTTATTAAACCCTCATTCCACCACTATATGATAGGTTTCTTTATGAAATTCATATCCTTCTGCACTTAAAAATTCCTTGACCCTTCATAATGATGACCCCATCTCTATTTATTTTCATTCTCTAATATCAGACTCAAGACTGCAGCCACTCAACACCCCCTCCATCACTACCTCCCTTTATTAAACCCCACTATAATAGACAAGAACCTTCCTTCTTCCAACATACTCGTCTTGCCTCCCCAGCCGCAGCACATAAGCTCAAGAAGCCCAAGATTGGGGATGAGGATTGATATAATGACTAAAGTGCTGAACTCACATACACAAAGTGCAAGGTTTGATTCTCAAATTAAAAAACATCCAAAACATCCAAAAAGCAAACTCTGGATATAAAACACAAACTACTTTTATTTTCCACTAATATCACAATGTAGGTAAGTGCTTTCATCCCACATTTGGTCACTTTTTAGATGGTGGCTAGACATGTAATATGTAGACTGATTCCCTAGTTTTTCCTATGACCCTACACCATAGCTCAGGTCCAACTGAATCACATACACCAAAATTCAACTCACCTGGCCCAAGTCACTAAATTGATTATTCCCTGCTATTTTTCTACTTCTACTCTGAGGTAGTATTAAAGTGAAAAAAACAGGAAAAAATTGGGAAAAAAACAAAAACCCAAACCCTAAATAAATTGGCCCCAAAAACCCATTTTCC
>NW_025050991.1:0-13356 GCF_019279795.1 Protopterus annectens
CTATGTACAAAGCAGTTATTGTAGGAGGGTCAGGCTTGATTTATGGAGATGTGTTTATAAGATGATGTATAATTAGCAGGGGTCTTTATAAAACTGATACATCTATGGGGGTAGATGCACAGAGATGGACCCACTATGCTGCAGACAGCTGCAGTTCCCTTGCTGTGCCCACTAAAGCCTGTATGTTCATAAATGCCATGTTGTGAGAAACGACTTTCTAAAAAAAATAATAAGACTGCTCCTGTCAGGAACAAAGGTAATGTGATAATGCTGAAATTGTGGCTTCACTAAATGAAAGAGGGCTTCAACGAACTGCTTGTACTTTAGGAACTGAAAGGAGATTACAACAATCTCTTTGTACTCATGGGGTTAAGCTAAGTATTTGTTTTGATGAGGAGCAAAGCTGAGACCCAGCAGATGACTGTAACAAGAACTTGCCATGTGTGTAGTTTTGAAAAGAAGAGGTTTGAGCAGAGAGAGAGAGATAGGAAAGCAATTGTGAAAAATATATTTGGGAAGGTAAAGGCAAAATGTGCACAACTTAAACATGGTTATATTATATGCACTATATCTCTTATTTTCCTTTTATAGTTTATTATTTCTAGATGTGATTCATGTATCCTCTCTGGAATCTGCTTTTTTATTTGATTGGAAAGTGATATTTTCTTATCATTGATCATTAAGCCTTGGAACAAAACATGCTTCTTCTATTAAGGAATAATAAGACTGTATTTATTTCCTTTCTGTTGATATTTGCTCAAATCATCCTTTCCTTTAATGATATTCATTTTTAAGTCAGTGCTTGTACATATCCGAAATGATTTAATTTTTTCCTTATGTCATGATCATGGAGTCAAAGGAAATACCCCAAAAAACTTTAAATCTCTGACCAGTTCATAATAATTCTCTGGTACATATGCCATACTCAATGTACCAGTGATGTGTAGTTCCTTGTGTAATCTGTACTTCATTTTCAGATGACATCACTTCTGGTCACCTGACTCCGGTACAATACACACACAGAGCTTTGCTAAGATCTGTGGCAGCATCTGAAAGATTTATTTATTTATTTATTTATTTCAGTTTGATTACCGGGGAAGTCCACTGGGCCACGAAGTACCCATTTTCAGTGGAGGCCCGGGGAGAAAAGCTCCAAAGGCAGTACAATCAAGGTTACAAATGCACAAGATAAAATACAATAGAAATGTCCAAACAGTAAGTATACATAGTAAGAACAGTGCAAAATAACAAAAACATCAATTTTTTTTTTTACATAATTTGCAATATTTTCCTCATTACAGTCAACTGAGAGTTGGCTAAATCATTTTGGGAATTAGAAATGAAATCAGAGAGCAGATATGTGCAGGGGCAGAGAGTGGTTTAGTGTAGAAAATCCCTACAATTTATATAGGGTGAAAGCAAGAACATTTCCATTTGGATGATAGGTGTGAGTAGAGTTGGGTCTTGAAGTATTCCATGTTAGGTATAGTCCTAAGTGAAGGAGGGAGAGAGTTCCAATTTTTGCCTAGAGAGAAGGATAGTAGTAGCTGGCCAGCGGAATGTTTAGATCTGGGAATGGAGATTAGGTTTTGGTGTTCTGATCTCAATGATCGGTTAGGGATGTAAGGGGGAAGGATGTTGGATAAAGCTGGGCTTTTTTCTGGGTAGAATATTAATTTGTGAGCGGTTGTTAGTTGAAGATAGTTAAGGAGGTTAGGGAGCTCTAACCAGTTCAGAGATTGAAGGGTAAGGCAGTGGTGGGTTGACGTTTTGGATTTAGTGGCGAATTTAGAGATCTTATTATAGCAAGCTTCAAGTTTAGAGGTGAGGGAAGCAGACAGATTAGTTAGTAGCGGGGCACCATAAAGGAGAGAGGGAAGGAGGTAGGTGGTTGCTAAGGTGTGCCTAGAGGAGTTTGAAATAAATAGATTATTCCTGTAGAGCATGCCTAACTTTTGGTGGGTTTTTTTATGTTTTGTTGTATGTGGAGATCGAATTTGAGGTGTTCATCAATGGTAATGCCAAGGAGTTTAGCGGAAGGGACCACTTCTATAGGAGTGTTGGTTTGGCTTAGGACGTTTAAAGTGGTTTTGTCAGGGGAAGAAGCCTTGGTAGGGTGGAAAATTAGTATTTTAGATTTATTGGAGTTGAGGGAGAGATGTTTTTTGTGCATCCAGTTTTCTGTAGTGGAAAAGCTATTTGTGTTTTGGACAGAAGTTCAGAAAAGTTAGTGCACAAACTAAGGTAGAGTCATCAGCGTATTGGATGACTGTAGTGTCAGAGAGGGCAGTGTGAAGGTTATTTATGAAGATGTTGAAAAGTATGGGACCGAGGATGGATCCCTGAGGAACTCCGGTAGCAGTAGGTAAGAAGGAAGAGGTAGAGTCCTTCCATCTGACAGCCTGAGATCTGTCAGGAAGGTAACTGGAGAACCAGGAAAGAGTATTAGGGGAGAGATTAAGGTTGGAGAGATGAGAGAGAAGGTGTGTATGGGATATGGTGTCAAAGGCTTTAGAAAGATCTAACAGAGCAGTGGATACAAGAAGACCAGAATCTCGGGCTTGATTAACAGTTTCTAAGAAGGAGAGTAGGGCAGTTATGGTGCCGTGGCTGGGGTGGAAACTGTGTTGGGTGGGAGTAAGTAGCTGATTCTGAGTTAAGTAGGGTAAAAGTTGGTGGTGGACTCATTTTTCATATATATATATAACATATATAACACTATGTCAAGCTTTCCACCCTTCCAAGGTTCTCTGATAAACATACATTTGATCAGTTACAACAATACAACCTAATATGCATGCATACATTCTTTCTGTCCAGAACCAGGATCAAAATGAGACAGAGGCATGGAAGGCTGTATCTTTGGGTGAAATTATGGAAAGAATTAATAAAGAAAATGCCCAATAACTTATGAGAAAACATTCACAGAAGTGGTTGGAGAATAGAAAGAAGAAAGAAGGGATAGGAAGAAGACGGAAGAAATGGAAAAGAAGAAGTATGCAGCTATAATTCAGAGTACAGAAGAACAAGAAGTGGACAGGTATGAAATATGGGGCAAGATAGTTGTGCCTTTGGGAATCTAAGCACATGAGGTAACAGCTTTTGTTCTGAGTAAAAAAGAGACTTATTGCGACATTTTTTGAGACTTGTGTAGTTCATAGGTTCATAGGTTCGTACTAAGCTATCTGCCATAGGGCATTTATAAGCCTAGCCAGAGTGTATGTGGCTTACACCACCCCTTAGGATGAGAATACTACGCCCTTTTAGGGTTTAGTTTACTATGCCTCTGTCTAGTAGTGACAAAGAGATGACCCCGGTAAACCTATGATCTCCCATCCACTGCCGAGATTTCTCTTGAATAGAGTCAGTGAGGGCTCTGCCTAACATGGACTGGGATTCTGTTCCAGAGTGTAGAGCCTCTGGGTTATGAATCTGTCCCTGCAGCACTTTATTTATTTCTGTGTTGAGGTTTAAGTCACTTGTTCTCGTGGCTCTGATGGATTTGGATTTTCTGAGGTGGAGCATGTCCATAAATTCAGGATTGGACATGGCCTTGTACGCCAGGCACAGATCACCTCTGAGTAGGCGGTATGCGACTGAATAGAGCTGGAGTTTTTCAGTCGGGCAGCATATGACATATGTTTAAGACCCTTTATCCTCTTGGTGAGGAACTTTGGGGTCTTTCCAACTGCTGCAGGTGTCGGTGAGATACATCCCAAATGGGGCATTGTACCAATCATTGGCCTGATAAGAGAAGAGTACAGGGCACAATGACCTCTCTTGATCTAGATGTGAAACCCTTCATGATAAGGTGGGCAATATAGAAGGTCTTCCTAACCACTTTGGCAATGTGAGTGTCAAATGAGAGGTTACTGTCAACCTGGGTCCCTAGGTCCCTGATTACCTCTTCCATACTTAATGGATTACCGCCCATGTGGTAATTTGTCGGTACTTTGTTTTTCCCAAAGGGTATGACTATACATTTTTGGCTAGCTTAAGGCCATGGCTCTGGCACCAATTCTCCGCTTCTATGAGGCCTCTCTGAAGGATGTTTGTGTCCGCTGGAGTATCAATTATGGCGCCCAGTTTGCAGTCATCTGCGAACTTTGTCAGCCACAATCCTCCTATGTTTGCCTGTACTGAAAAATAAATGCCGAACAAGAGGGGTCCCAGGACTGAGGCCTGTGGGACACCGCCAGACTGGCTTAGAGTCTGACATAGCTCCAGCAACTCTGACCCTGTGGGTTCTGTCCTGAGCCAGTTTGCAACCCATCTTGTGACATATGGGTTTACATTTAAGCTGGTGAGTTTGTCTATGATGCCCGAGTGGGTATTGTGTCAAAGGCTTTTGCAAGGTCAAGGTAGGCTGTGTGAACTGCCTTACCCTCATCAATGGCCTTAGTGACTGTTTCCAAAAAGTCGACTAAGTTCAGAAGGCAGGATCTGCCCTTGACAAAGCCAAATTGGGTAGGATCCAATGTCTGTAGGTCCCCAATGTCTTTGTTTATGAGTTCCATAATGATCCTCTCCATAGCTTTGCAGACCAGGCTCGTCAGGCTTATGGGGCGGTAATTTCCAGGGTCCGTAGAAGCACCGCCTTTGTGAAGTGGGACCACTGTTGCCATACACCACTCTTTGGGTACGTATCCTGTGGTGAGGCTAAGATTGAACAGCAGCCTTATGTGTGGGTTTAGTTCCTCTGAGTTCATGTAGCACACAGCCCGGGACACCATCCGGTCCCATTGATGCTGTGTTTTTAGCTTTAGAGAGGGCGGCTCTCACCTGGGCATCTGAGATGTTAGGGAGGCTACACTCTGCTGGGATAGTTATTTCTCCTTTTGGGGGGGGGAGGAGAATTTGCACTGAACCTGTCTGCCAGAATGTTGGCAATGTCAGTGGGTTCAGTGTATTTTGTGTCATTTTGGACTAACTCTGAGCATATCTGGGAGTTACCACCCAGGTTTCTAACATAGCTAAAGAAGGCCTTGTGGATTGTCTTTTGTGTCATTTGCGATTTTTCTCTCAAAGTTGGCCTTGGATGATTTTATGAGTGATCGTAGTTTTTTGCTAGTACTGATCAGAGATGCCTTCCCTTTTAGGATTTTGCTCTGTCATGTAGTAGCTTCCTCCTTCTGTTGTAAAGTTTGTTTATGGCTGGGGTCCACCAGACCGGTCGCCTGCCTTTGGGGAATGGGTCTTGGTTTTATTTGGGATTGCATGATCCATGCATTCTTGAAGGTGCCCATAGAAGGCATTTGCAAGGGATTCAGCAGTGTGGGTTGTGGTTTCCACTGGCCCAGGGGCCTTCAAAGATACCACTTCAGTCTTAAGAAGTGTGAAATTTGCTTTTGAGAAGTTCTTCACTGTGGTCTTTTGTGCAGGGTGGGGGCGGATGTGGATTTCCAGTGAGATTAATTTATTGTCTGATCTTACCAAAGAGGAATGTACTTCCTGTGGAGCATTTTGTCCCCATGTTTGTGATGATCAGGTCTAGTATATTGTCTCCTCTTGTGGGAATGGTGACTAGTTGTTCCATTGCATTTGAGTTTATGAATTCTAAGAACCTTTGGGCTAGAGTGTTGGGGCTTGAGTAATGTTCCCAGTCTATGTTTGGGTAGTTGAAGTCTCCCAAAATGATGGTATTTGAGAGACATTCATACTTCCAGTGTCTTCAGGAAGGCTGTGTGGGGTTCCTGAGTTTGAGAGGGTGGTCTGTAGCATGCTACAAACTGTAAGGCAGTTTTGCTCTATGGTTAGTTGCACCTGGATAGTCTCCGATGCTTCGTATGCCACTAACCTGAGGTGTGGGTATCTTTGATGAAAATGGATACCCTCCTTTTGTGGTTCTGTCCAAGTTTTGGGGCCGGAAAGCATGATATGAGGTAAAACCTGATAGTGCTGGGGTGCTCTCAGTTGCCTTGAACCAGGTTTCAGTCACTGCACAGACATCGATGTTCTCCATACTGAGAAGGGCTTCGAGGGCATGCATCTTGAGGTTTAGACTTCTGGCATTGAGCAGCATTACCCTTAGTTTTTTTCCACTTGTGTTTTCTAGGGAGGTAGGTTTGTCATTTGAGCCTTGCCTAAAAAAGGCACTATGGGGGTGGCAAGAGCCTTGGCCAATACCCGGAAGCCCAGGGGTGACAGGTGCAAACCATCCCTCATGGCAGCTGGCTTGTCAAGCATGTCATCCCAAGCAGACAGACACTGATCCCTTAGAATGACACCAGTAATTAAGCCAATTGTTAAAACTGATCATTTTGTCTTGTACTGTGGCATCATTCTTGGTGAGGGTAAGATGCTGCTCAGGGTCAGGGTTCACACCGCCTGGGCTACATAATCAGAGAGCCCTCTATGTCTCTTTCATGTAGTCCAGGGAGGGTATGTCTCAGGTCATTTACACCTGCATGTACAATGACTGAGCCATATTTGTACTTGCTGTGGAGTGACCTGAGTGCTTGTGTTATGTGGCGGATTCTAGCTCCCGACAGGCAGCTTACTGTGACCCTCTCCTTGTTCAGTCTGGTGAGCGGGACGCCAGTGTGCCTGACTATGGAGTCACCTATTACAAGTGTCTCTGGTATGTTGTTTGGCCTTAAGGGCTGTGACTGTTTAGCACACTGACTTTGTGAACTATGTGTTGCATTTGCTATGTCTTGAGTGGTGGTTGCTTGTGTCTGCTTTGGAGGCCTCTGTTGTTTTGGTAGATTTTTAATCAGCGCCCGAAAAGTATGTTATTGTGTGTTTATGTGTTTGGTTTGCAGTTGTGATAGTTCTATGTGAGACTGGGTTTGTGGTGTGCGTGGTTACCTTCTCCTCCTGACTGGTCTTGCCAGTACTGAATTGAGAGAGCTCAGCCCAGTTTGGCTATATAGTTGCATCTCTCGCATATATTTGTATTTGTTGGGAGGAGGAGATTGTTCAGGTACATGAGGCAATTGTAACATTGCCTCAAGATTCCCAGATTCACCAGCTGAACAGGAGAGGACGCTAGCAACTGACCCTCCGACATGCTAGAAATAGTGAAAAAGATTGCTGTGTAACTGAGTCAGAAAGGACCTATAGGGAAATGGGTACTCAACAGAATTTAGGTGAATGAAGTACTTTTCGTTTGTTTAAGAGTGCTTTACCTGTATACAAAATGCTTTAGGAGCAAGTGCTGAGCTTTTCAGATAGAGTATAGGCTGTTTAGATTGCAAGTAGAACAGTTCTAAGGGAAAAATTGAAGAGCAGACTTGGCGGAGCCAGAAAAAGTTTAACCTTGTTTAACTAAGTTTAACCTTGTTTAACCGGTAACAGCGCTATGCGCACGACTGCAAAGCCGCAAAGGCGGATTTTAAGCAGTGAACTACAAAAGAGCTAGGAATGGTCCCAAACAACCAATTACTAACAGCTTTGTGCTGGAGGTCACTTCCCCAAGGATAGGTAGGCTGCTCAAGGCTCCCCACTCCCACTGGTGAGCAAAGAAACTTCCTTTACCCAAGTAAGGTAATGGACAACACAGGAACTACACCACAGCCCAGAATACAGCAATGCCTGTATACTGGTCTAAACTAGCTTCTAAAAGGGGAAAACAAGGATTATTTTTTTTGTTTTTTTGTTTTTTTTGCAGAAATACACAGAAAATGCAGAGACAGTGATAAATTAGTTACACAGGCTAGCACACTTTAGTGGCCGGCCTCCACAGTTCAATTAAACAGACAAACAAGCAAACTTTCACTAAATTCGGATTAAATGTAACTTTAAGTGCAATTTTTTAAATAAATGCAGTAATCAGTAAAAAAATAGTTCAGACTAGTTTAAAGTAAGCAGCAGAAGCTATTTTCAGTGAAAAAGCAAAGATACTTAAATCCAGAAAGTAGTCGCTTTTTCGAAGTTCCTTGCTGCTAGACCACTTGTAAACCCATGTGGAGCTTGTCTGAGCAGTATAGCCAGAAAAACACCCAGAGGCGGATTTTTAAGCAGTGAACTACAAAAGAGCTAGGAATGGTCCCAAACAACCAATTACTACAGCTTGTGCTGAGGTCACTCCCCCAAGGATAGGTAGCTGCTCAAGGCTCCCCACCCCACTGGTGAGCAAAGAAACTTCCTTTATCCAAGTAAGGTAATGGATAACACAGGAACTACACCACAGCCCAGAATATAGCAATGCCTGTATACTGGTCTAAACTAGTCGAAAAAAGCGGGAAAACAAGGATTATTTTTTTGTTTTTTCGTTTTTTTTGCAGAAATACACAGAAAATGCAGAGACAGTGATAAATTAGTTACACAGGCTAGCACACTTTAGTGGGCAGCCTCCACAGTTCAATTAAACAAACAAACAAGCAAACTTTCGACTAAATTCGACTAAATGTAACTTTAAGTGCAATTTTTAAAATAAATGCAGTAATCAGTAAAAAATAGTTTAGACTAGTTTAAAGTAGGCAGCAGAAGCTATTTTCAGTGAAAAAAAAGCAAAGATACTTAAATCCAGAAAGTAGTCACTTTTTCGAGTTCCTTGCTGCTAGACCACTTCCTGTAAACCCAATGCGTGAGCTTGTCTGAGCAGTAGCACAGAAAAAATGCCCAGAGGCGCAGTGATTTTAAGCAGTGAACTACAAAAAGAGCTAGGGAATGGTCCCAAACAACCAATTACTAACAGCTTCTTGTGCTGAGGTCACTTCCCCCAAGGATAGGTAGCGTTTTGCTCAAGGCTCCCCCACTCCCACTGGTGAGCAAAGAAACTTCCTTTTATCCAAGTAAGGTAATGGACAACACAGGAATCTGACAATTTTTTACAGCCCAGAATACAGCAATGCCTGTATACTGGTTCAACTAGTCGAAAAGCGGAAAACAAGGATTATTTTTTTGTTTTTGTTTTTTTTGCAGAAAATACACAGAAAATGCAGAGACAGTGATAAATTTGTTACACAGGCTAGCACACCTTTAGTGGGCAGCCCACAGTTCAATTAAACAAACAAACAAGCAAAACTTTCAACTAAATTCGACTAAAATGTAACTTTATGCAATTTTTAAAATAAATGCAGTAATCAGTAAAAAACAGTTCAGGCTAGTTTAAAGTAAGTAGCAGAAGCTATTTTCAGTGAAAAAGCAAAGATACTTAACCAGAAAGTAGTCGCCGAGTTCCTTGCTGCTAGGTGACCACTCTGTAAACCCACGTGGAGCTTGTCTGAGCAGTATAGCTAGAAAAACGCCCAGAGGTGGATTTAAGCAGTGAACTACAAAAGAGCTAGGAATGGTCCCAAACAACCAGTTACTTTAACAGCTTCTTGTGCTGAGGTCACTTCCCCAAGGATAGGTAGGCTGCCTCAAGGCCCCACTCTCACTGGTGAGCAAAAGAAACTTCCTTTTTATCCAAGTAAGGTAATGGACAAACACAGAACTACACCACAGCCCAGAATACAGCAATGCCTGTATACTGGTCTAAACTAGTAAAAAAGCCGGAAAACAAGGATTATTTTTTTGTTTTTTCGCTTTTTTGCAGAAATACACAGAAAATGCAGAGACAGTGATAATTAGTTACACAGGCTAGCACACTTTTAGTGGGCAGCCTGCCACAGTTCAATTAAACAAACAAACAAGCAAACTTTCGACCAAATTACTAAATGTAACTTTAAGTGCAATTTTAAAATAAATGCAGTAATCAGTAAAAATAGTTTAGACTAGTTTTAAAGTAGGCAGCAGAAGCTATTTTCAGTGAAAAAAAGCAAAGATACTTTAAATCCAGAAAAGTAGTCACTTTTTCGAAGTTCCTTGCTGCTAGGACCACTCTGTAAAACCCAATGCGGAGCTTGTCTGAGCAGTATAGCTAGAAAAATGCCCAGAGGCGGATTTTAAGCAGTGAACTACAAAAGAGCCAGGAATGGTCCCAAACAACCAATTACTAACAGCTTCTTGTGCTGAGGTCACTCCCAAGGATAGTAGAAGCTGCCTGGGCGCCCCCACTCCCACTGGTGAGCAAAGAAACTTCCTTTATCCAAGTAAGGTAATGGACAACACAGGAACTACACCACAGCCCAGAATACAGCAATGCCTGTATACTGGTCTAAACTAGTCGAAAAAGCGGAAAACAAGGATTATTTTTTGTTTTTTTGTTTTTTGCAGAAACACACAGTGGAAAAAATGCAGAGACAGTATGATAATTTGTTACACAGGCTAGCACACTTTAGTGGGGCAGCCTCCACAGTTCAAATTAAACAAACAAACAAGCAAACCTTCGAACTAAATTCGACTAAATGTAACTTTAAGTGCAATTTTTAAAAAATAAATGCAGTAATCAGTAAAAAACAGTTCAGGCTAGTTTAAAGTAAGCAGCAGAAGCTATTTAGTGAAAAAGCAAAGATACTTAAACCAGAAAGTAGTCGCTTTTTTCGAGTTCCTTGCTGCTAGACCACTTGTAAACCCACGTAAGCCATGTCTGAGCAGTATAGCTAGAAAAACGCCCAGAGGTGGATTTAAGCAGTGAACTACAAAAGAGCTAGGAATGGTCCCAAACAACCAGCGTTATTACTTAACAACAGCCTTGGTGCTGAGGTCACTTCCCCAAGGATAGGTAGGCTCAAGGCTCCCCCACTCCTCACTGGTGAGCAAAGAAACTCCCTTTATCCAAGCAAGGTAATGACAACACAGGAATTACACCACAGCCCAGAATACAGCAATGTCATGTATACTGGAGTCTAAACTAGTTTTAAAAAGGCGGAAAATAAGGATTTTTTTTTGTTTTGTTTTTTGTTTTTTTGCAGAAATACACAGAAAATGCATAGACAGTGATAATTAGTGACACAGGCTAGCACACTTTAGTGGGCAGCCTCCACAGTTCAATTAAAAACAAACAAGCAAACTTTCGAACCAAATTCGATCTAAATGTAACTTTTAAGTGCAATTTTAAAACAAATGCAGTAATCAGTAAAAATAGATCAGGCTAGTTTAAAGTAAGCAGCAGAAGCTATTTTCAGTGAAAAAGCAAAGATACTTAAATCCAGAAAGTAGTCGCTCGAAGTTCCTTGCTGCTAGGGACCACTCTGTAAACCCACGCGGGAGCTTGTCTGAGCAGTATATAGCCAGAAAACCAGAGGCGGATTTTTAAGCAAGTGAACTACACAAAAGAGCTAGGAATGGTCCCAAACAACCAATTACTAACAGCTTCTTGTGCTGAGGTCACTTCCAAGGATAGGTAGAAGTTGCTCAAGGCCCCCACTCCCACTGGTGAGCAAAAAACTTCCTTTTTATCCAAGTAAGGTAATGGACAACACAGGAATTACACTTACAGCCCAGAATACAGCAATGCCTGTATACTGGTTCTAAACTAGTCGAAAAAAAGGCGGAAAAACAAGGATTATTTTTTTTGTTTTTTGTTTTTTTTGCAGAAATACATGAAAAATGCAGAGACAAGTGATAATTAGCCACACAGGCTAGCACACTCCTTAGTGGGCAGCTTTCCACAGTTCAATTCAAAACAAACAACAAACAAGCAAATCCTTCGACTAAATTACCAAATGTAACTTTAAGTGCAATTTTAAAATAAATGCAGTAATCAGTAAAAAAAAACAGTTCAGGCTAGTTTAAAGTAAGCAGCAGAAGCTAGTTTCCGTGAAAAAGCAAAGATACTTAAATCCAGAAAGTAGTCGCTTTTTTCGAAGTTCCTGTTGCTAGGACCACCTGTAAACCCACGTGGAGCTTGTCTGAGCAGTATAGCCAGAAAACAGAGGCGGATTTTCAGTGAACTACAAAAGAGCTAGGAATGGTCCCAAACAACCAATTACTAACAGCTTCTTGTGCTGAGGTCACTTCCCCAAGGATAGGAAGGCTGCTCAAGGCTCCCTACTCCCACTGGTGAGCAAAGAAACTTCCTTTATCCAAGTAAGGTAATGGACAACACAGGAACTACACCACAGCCCAGAATACAGCAATGCCTGTATACTGGTCTAAACTAGTCGAAAAGGCGGAAAACAAGGATTATTTTTTTTGTTTTTTGTTTTTGCAGAAATACACAGAAAATGCATAGACAGTGATAAATTAGTGACACAGGCTAGCACACTTTAGCAGCCACAGTTCAATTAAAACAAACAAGCAAACTTTCGACTAAATTCACTAAATGTAACTTTAAGTGCAATTTTAAAATAAATGCAGTAATCAGTAAAAAATAGATCAGGCTAGTTTAAAGTAAGCAGCAGAAGCTATTTTCAGTGAAAAAAGCAAAGATACTTAAATCCAGAAAGTGTGAGTTCCTTGCTGCTACTCTGTAAACCCACGTGAGCTTGTCTGAGCAGTATAGCCAGAAAAAAGCAGAGGCGGATTTTGCAGTGAACTACAAAAGAGCTAGGAATGGTCCCAAACAACCAATTACTGCTTTTGTGCTGAGGTCACTTCCCCAAGGATAGGTAGTTGCTCAAGGCCCCACCACTGGTGAGCAAAAAACTTTTATCCAAGTAAGGTAATGGACAACACAGGAACTACACCACAGCCCAGAATACAGCAATGCCTGATACTGGTCTAAACTAGTCGAAAAAGGCGGGAAAACAAGGATTATTTTTGTTTTTGTTTTTGCAGAACACAGAAAATGCAGAGACAGTGATAAATTACACAGGCTAGCACACTTAGTGGGCAGCCTCCACAGTTCAATTAAACAAACAAACAAGCAAACTTTCGACTAAATTCGACTAAATGTAACTTTAAGTGCAATTTTTAAAATAAATGCAGTAATCAGTAAAAAAAACAGTTCAGGCTAGTTTAAAGTAAGCAGCAGAAGCTATTTTCCGTGAAAAAAAGCAAAGATACTTAAATCCAGAAAGTAGTCGCTTTTTCGAGTTCCTTGCTGCTAGGACCACTCTGTAAACCCACGTGGAGCTTGTCTGAGCAGTATAGCCTGTAGTATTAGAAATACTTTGGGGAGAATATGGAAAAAGGCAAGACGTGTCCATGGAACAAATATATTGTAAGGAATTTCTTTTGTTTAATACAAAAAAGTTAATATAGAATTTTGGACAGAAACTGAAAGAGAAACTGGTAAAATTAATTAAAACATTTGCAAAAGAAGTGAAGGATATTTCTAAAGTATTTGATAACATGTGACTTTGGATAGGGGCTTAGGATTGTAATGTGATTTTGAAAATGAAAAATGAAAAAAATTAACCATATTTCTAGCATGGTAAATGCTGAAGGTCATACAGTCCTTGTTAAGTATTGAGGCAACCAAAAGCATGTATTTTTCTGGGAGGAAGGCACATTTTATTAGTAATTGTGATAAGAAAAAATGTTATTTATGTGAGGAGATTGGTCATGATGAAAAAAGGAAAATATAAAGTTAAATTTAGTTTAGATTTTGAAAGAAATGGGAATTTTTTTTTTTATTGTAAG
>NW_025050992.1:0-12968 GCF_019279795.1 Protopterus annectens
ATACTTTTTAATATACATACATTGCATGTTAACATTATGTACACAGATACTCTTTAATATACATACATTGTATATTATGTACACTGAGATACTCTCCTTTAATATACATACACTGTATATTATGTACACAGGATACTCTCCTTTAATATACATACATTATATATTATGTACACAGGATGCTCTCCTTTAATATACATACATTGTATATTATGTACACAGGATACTCTCTAATATACATACATTGTATATTATGTACACAGGATGCTCTCCTTTAATATACATACATTGTATATTATGTACACAGGATACTCTCCTTTAATATACATACATACTTATGTACACAGGATACTCTCCTTTAATATACATACATTGTATATTATGTACACAGGATACTCTCTAATATACACACATTGTATACTATGTACACAGGATGCCTCCTTTAATATACATACATTGTATATTATGTACACAGGATACTCTCCTTTAATATACATACTTATGTACACATTTAGGGTACTCTCCTTTAATATACATACATTGTATATTATGTACAGGATACTCTCCTTTAATATACATACATTGTATGTTATAAAGGATACTCTCCTTTAATATACATACATTGTATATTATGTACACAGGATACTTCCTTTAATATACATACATTGTATATTATGTACACAGGATGCTCTCCTTTAATATACATACATTGTATATTATGTACACATGCTCTCCTTTTATATACATTCATTGTATATTATGTACACAGGATACTCTCCTTTAATATATATACTTATGTACACAGGATACTCTCCTTTAATATACATACATTGTATATTATGTACACAGGATACTCTCCTTTAATATACATACATTGTATATTATGTACACAGGATACTCTCCTTTAATACATTGTATATTATGTACACAGGGTGCTCTCCTTTAATATACATGCATTGTATATTATGTACACGGGATACTCTCCTTTAATATACATACTTATGTACACAGGATACTCTCCTTTAATATACATACATTATATATTATGTACACAGGATACTCTCCTTTAATATACATACATTGTATATTATGCACACAGGATGCTCTCCTTTAGTATCAAGTTTTTATGGCCAAAAGGGAAAAATGTAGTACAGCTGATCAAAAATCAGATGACTGAACTGTACTGGCTTTTTCATCCATCCTCTCTGAAATACTTGAAATATGTACTAAAGAC
This sequence comes from Protopterus annectens, assembly GCF_019279795.1. NCBI lineage: Eukaryota > Metazoa > Chordata > Ceratodontiformes > Protopteridae > Protopterus > Protopterus annectens. Next base: position 1,232 of record NW_025050992.1, read on the forward strand.
ATTTGCTAAACTATCTCCTGCAGGAGGAACTCTCATCCCCCACACAATATGGCTTGCATACCTCCCATAGTACTAACACTGCACTTCTAACCCTTACAGATACTGTTAACAAAGCTAGAGAAATGACCAACTAGTCTCCCCCTATTTTTATTTATTTTATTTTTATTTATTTACATTTGTTTACTAGGAAAATCTGAGTGGACACATATCCTTTTTAAGTGGAGGCCCGGGGAGAAAAGCTCCACACAAGAAATATCAATATTTTTATACTTGTCTAAGCCCACTCTTCTGTGGTTCAAAACCTACTTGTCCAATAGGTATCAGTCAGGAAAATGGCATTCCACCCTCTTTCCACACCACCCAGTCACCACCATTGTACCACAGAGCTGCTATCATTGGTTCTCCTCTTTAATACACTGCATCCTCCACTGATCCACACAAAAGGCCTCCTTAATACAATATGCTGATGACTCCACACTGCATACATACCAGATAACCTGGAACATCTCCAAAAATTACTCAAGAAGCTGCAACAGAGACTGAAACATGACTTTGTAACTTGCAACTCATGCTCACCCCCCCAAAAAAAACTTCTACTTTTTCCCCATATCCCTCTCTCACGAAAAACAAAATTTAAAATTTTCTCCCTTAATACAGAATCTGAAGAAATACTTGGTCTAGAGATCTGAACCTATTTTGCAACATAAATAGAACAGTTTGAAGGGACATGTATATTTCATAGACTATACCACTTCTGTGGAACAGACTCCCCATCCACATTAAACTAAGTTCATTCCTGTCCATTTTCAGGGGCAACTTAGATCTATGGATGAGAAACAAATTTACCCCAATACTGCCCCCGTACTACAAATGGACAGATGCAGCTCCTAAATGCTTTATCCTATGCATGTTTCCACTCAAATTATCTATGGCATGATCCTAGTTATTCTCATTAGGGGGAGCATTATAGTTATCAACCATGGGACAGGTAAGGCCAATCTATAACCAAGTGGGATAGGTTATTTCAAACACAAAAAGGGAAATTAGCTAGACAAAAATGGCCTGCAAGGGCAGCTAACCTAGTACTTGCCTTTGAACCTCTAATCTGACATTTGACGTGCATATAAAGGTAATCTCCAAGTGTAGTACCTCACACTCATTTCTGCGCAGCTTTGGATGTGGAGTGGGCGTGGCATCCATGATTGGCAGGGGAAAGTAGAGTACGAGTGACAGTCATGCTAAAAACATTACATACACAAATGATAAAACGGTCCCATAACATAATAACACATTTGGCTTAAACACCTCTCAGTGCTACAAAACATATGTTTAACTGCTGCCAGTTTTTGATGGTTTTTAATCACACCTGTTTAATAATCAATAAAGTGGCCCCAGTCACACTTTTAATAAAGTTAACGCTATGGTGGAAGGAATTCTGTGTGAGAATTTGTATGATTTGAGTCTTATTTGCAATGGTTGAATAATGCATGACTTCTGTAAATTACTTCTGTAAAATGCTTATGGTTTCACTAAATAAAATGAACGGTATGATGCAAGGAATTGTGTGTGTGTGTATTAGTATGATTTGACTCTATGTTTGACTAAAAGTAACAGTACGTCAGGAGCAAAATAAATATTCATATGGCTTGGGCTGGAGGCGTCAAGCGGATTTGCTAATGCGTATCTTGCGAGGTACTACACTTGAGATTACCCATATAAAATGCATAAAAAAATCACCAAAACTCAATGTTTTACAGATCCAAAAACTTTCTCACCAACACAACTAATGCTACACTTGCCACTAAATACCCCCTCCCATCACTACTTTGTGACGCTCCCATTCTTAACTAACTTCCAGGCAGCACAAGAAGCAAAATTTGAGCAATGCTATAATAAAATAACTAAATTTGCAGCAAATACCCCTTCAGAACCCATTACTGTATAGCACTGACAGCCTAAATTGTTAGAACTGTCCCATCAAGTAACATATATACAGCTTCTTTCCACCTATAAAATTATCCAGATACATCTGCCTGTTGGGCACTAAAAGCCATTCTACACAACTATGTTTGAACTCAATCGTTATGATCCAGAGAGGAAAACCTTTCTGTCCATAAACTTATCAAACCTGCAGGCATGATTTATATTTATACCCTTGCTAAGGCCTGGAACCCTTAGTTAGTTATATCCATCAGGTCAATACCCTACCTCTAGTCCTTTAAAACCATTCTGAAATAATTCTCAGGCAAAATTTGTGTCTATTAGGTTCATAGGTTCATACTAGGCTATCTGCCCTAGGGCATTTATAAGCCTAGCCAGAGTGTGTATGGCTTTCGCCACCCATTTTAAATTAATTTTGCTATGCCCTTTCGAGGTTAGTATACTGTGCCTCTGTCTACCAGTGACACAGAAGTGATACCCTGCAAACCTACGATCTCCCATCCACTCATCAAGATTCCCCTTGAAGAGAGTCAATGAGGGGACTCTGCCTAACCTGGACTGGGATTTTATTCCAGAGTGAAGGGAGCCTCTGGGTTATGAATCTGTCCCTCCAGCATGTCCTATTTATTTCAGTGCTGAGGTTTAAGTCCCTCGCCAGGCTTGATGTGGGGATTTGGATTTTCTGAGGTGCAGCATGTCCATTATTTCCAGGTTGGACATGGCTTTATACGTCAGGCACAGAGCGCCTCTGAGCAAGCGGTATGCCACTGAGTAGAGCTGGAGTTTCTTTAACCGGGCAGCATACGGCATCTGTTTGAGCCCCTTGATCCTCTTGGTGAGGTACTTTTGTGGTCTTTCTAGTTGCTGCAGGTGTTTGGTAAGGTACATCCCAAAAGGGGCATTGTACTCAATTATGGGCCTGATGAGGAATGAGTAAAGAAGCACGATTACCTCCCCTGATCTAGATGTGAATCCCTTCATGATTAGGTGGGCTATATAAAATGTTTTTCTAACCACTTTGGCCACGTGGTTGTCAAATGAGAGATTGCTATCAACTTGGGTCCCCAGGTCCCTAATTACTTCTTCTGTACTTAATGGATTACCACCTATGTGGTAATTTGTGGGCACTTTGTTTTTGCCATAGGGGATGACTATACACTTTGGCTTAGCTTGAGGCCATGGATCTGGCACCAGTTGTCTGTTTCTATGAGGCCCTTTTGGAGGATGCTTGTGTCGGCTGGAGAATCTATTATGGCGCCCAGTTTGCAGTCATCTGCGAACTTGGTCAGCCACAGTCCTTCCATGTTGGCCTGTACCTCCTAGAAATATATACCGAACAAGAGAAGTCCCAAGACTGAGCCTTGTGGGACGCCACTTGTAACTGGCTTGGGGTCTGACATGGCTCCAGATATTCTAACCATGTGGGTTCTGTCCTTGAGCCAGTTTGCAACCCATCTAGTGACATAGGGGTTTATATTTAAGCTGGTGAGCTTATCTATAATGCCCGAGTGGGGTATTGTATCAAGGCTTTATGAGGTCCAGGTAGGCTGTGTGGACCACCTTCCCTTGTCAATGGCCTTGGTGACTGTTTCAAAGCAATCAATTAGATTTAAGAGGCAGGATCTGCCCTTAACAAAGCCAAACTGGGTAGGATCCAGTGTCTGTAGGTCCCCAATATCTTTATTTATAAGGTCCATGATGATCCTTTCCATAGCTTTGCAGACCAAGCTAGTGAGACTTATGGGCGATAGTTTCCAGGAACCGTTGAAGCACCACCTTTGTGGAGAGGGACCACTGTTGCTGTACGGCACTCTTTGGGTACATATCCTGTAGTAAGGCTGAGATTGAACAGTAGTTTTAGGTTTGGGTTTAGCTCTTCTTGAGTTCATGTAGGGCTTGCCCGGGACACCGCCTGGTCCCATTGATGCTGTGCTTCTTGCTTTGAGAGCAGCTCTTACCTGAGCATCTGAGATGTCAGGGGCAGCACTCTGCTGGGATAGATATTAGCCCTTTGGTGGGAGAAGTTTGCGCTGAACCTGTCAGCTAGGATGTTGGCAATGTCTGTGGGTTCGGTGTATTTTTTGTCATTTTGGACTAATTCTGAGCATATCTGGGAATTCTCACCCAGGTTCCTAACATAACTAAAGAAAGCCTTGTGATTATCCTTAGTGTTCTGTTCTTGTTCAACCCCAGGCTAACGATATTCCTAATTATGAACAAGTTCCTACTGATCTGAACAACACTGGCATTGATATGCCACAACACAAAAAGCACTATGATATAGCCAATAAAGGTTTTATTATGAAATTTTCCGTCTAGCACCTCGGCTATACACAGCCTTCAAGGAGTAAAAGTTCCTATTCATACCTTACACCTCCTTGCTCACCCCCTTCACTCACTTCCTAACTTTATCTACCACTCACACCACAACAACAATCATCATACTGAAAACAATGAAAGTAATATTACTGGGCAATAACTACTTCATACCGCTTAACTATCCCAGATTTTTGTCTCATATTATTACACTTCTCCTGGTCAAATGTTTTGATTTAATGGTAAATCACTGAAGACTGTTCAGTCAGTAATGTCAGACATTCAAAGTTCATTCTTTTAAGTCTTTAGGAAATCCAGGTTGATGAAAACACTTATTCTCTTATGAACTTTTAATTGAATTAGGATAATATTTAAAAATTATCCCTGATTTTGGACTTGTAAAGACCCTGGTGGTCGATAGGCTAGTATAAACCTATGAACATATTACACACAAAACATGGCACAAAAATACACGGAATGCTTCATTCATACTTATTTCTTCCTACAACATATACTTCAAAGTCAAGAGTTGACATAAATAACTAAAGAGAATTTAAAAAATATCTCAAAACTGAAATGTACACTAACCTGTAGCATCCTTCAGTAAGCTTGTCAGTATGTATCAGAATGTCTCACTGGAGCCATGTTACTGTGTAAAGTAGGCTCAATAGAGCCATCAGGAAAACCTACCCAATATCTGAGCAATAAAACATGGCCATAATGACTACCACATACAGCACCAGGAGCTGAATCCAGAACTCAGGTTTCACAACCCCTGAATAAAACTAGTTCTAAACTTATTTTCACCATCCACAAAAGGAAAACACAATAAATACTGTATAAAAATACCTCACTAATAAGACACACTAAAATCTTCAACAATGACCACATCTTCTCAGATGAGCTAAAATCCTGCTGATCAAAGCAAAAAGAATGTGGTAAACCTCCTGGAAAACCAGACCCCCAAGCAATCAGTGAAAAAATAGCCAGTTACCTGTGTAAATAACAACCCTCCACAAACACAAACACAGTGAAATAACTGCACACACAGAGAGAATGAAAACAAGCAACCCATAAAAAACGAAACATGTAATACAAAGCTTTACACTACATAAACCATACAACATGGAAACAAGTCAGATGCATACTTTCTACTTAAATGTCTCCAGTACACCAAACACAGGAGATGCCATCAATAATACACAGTCTAAATCAGCATCTCCCAAACATAAAAATGTTCACTTACCCGTAATAGCCAAGTGTGTAGTCTAAACAAGCCCTATTAATTCTTCTAGCAGCCATCTCCTGCAAGGCTGACTCCTTCTCCAAACGGCTTGTACATAATCTATATAACAGCTTAAATGGCAGAATATAGCCATATCTGCAAAACTTACTCCAAAATTAAAGTTACCTAGAGCAGACCATGGCAGTCATTTAAAATCCCACTGTCATCAACTACAAAAAGTAAAATTATTTAAAAAAGTAGTAATTTATAAAAATGGCTGCACTAACCTCACATCCAACCTTCCATTATGGCTGTGAGTTCCACAACTGAGGTGAATTCTGTATAAAGTGACACGCATATCATTTCATAAAATAGCATCCCCAACCCCAAGCAATTAAGCCAAGCCTTGTCTCTCCACAGGATGCATCTACATAGTACCTGACTTTCTACTACTTTGTGATGAATGCATGAATAGATTACACTGGTTAACACATTCAAATAAATACACTGAAGTAAATAAGGCATTTTAAACAGCTCAGCATTTAAACCTCTCAATAAGAAATGAAAGTCACCACCAAGTCAGAAACCAATGCAGTTAGCACCTCATCAAGTTGAATATGGTCATTTGCATGGTTGCACCTATGCTGGCACCCATTGTTTAATCCAGATGTCCAAGATCAAAAACACTTAAACAGCCAAGGATGACTGTAGCAATTTTAGAATAATTAACATGCAAACCAACTGACTCAGGCTTCTCTTACCACAAACTCAAAATTATGTAACTATGTTTTATATATTTAGTCAACCTTTTAGTTAATGTAACAAACCTTAATAAACTGTGAATTTTCCGTGGAGATTGATATCTGCAGAAAATGATGATAAAGCTATGTATACCGTTTTAAGTACTTTATTTACAGGACTGTAACAGACTTAGAACAGCTATGAAAAAGTAATTTCAGTGAAAATACAGGTAACCACAGATATCAGCTGCCCAAGATGAGAGCTGTAGAAACAAGAGTTTGGTATGAGAGGAAACATATTCACTTTAATGATGCACTTCCCCTACAAGAACCTAAACCTCTAAACTTATGGGTTGGATTAAGTTTACAGAAGGAAACTGCAAAGGACCAAAGAGAACAGCTAAGAAATCACAAAAAAGGAACACTAGCCACTAACCACAAACTTCAAAATGAACTTTATTAAGGTTAAGCAAATGAAGCGAACAAAAGTGAATCATGCCCAGTGTCTAGCAAAACTGACCAAACAATGCACCTTTCATAGAGACAAGGCATGGAAAATTTGGCAAAAAGATAGAACACATCAAAATGAAATTAATTTCAAAGAAATATAAGCCAAGAAACTAGTAATAGAAGCTAAAAAAAAAATATTTCTCCTCTAAGCTAACAACCTTACAAAATAATCCTAAGAAATTCAGGAAGTCAGTCTCCACCCTTTTCAAATCCCTCTTCTGCACCTGATAAGACCTATAATTAAATTTCCCATGACTTTAATACTCACTTTATTATCACCATCCAAAAATTAATCGGACTTCTCAACAAGACCAAACCAATACTTCCAGAATACTAACAATCTCATACAAAATGACAATGCACCACTCATTCCTGACAAAAATTCCAGTCCTTCCACAGCTCACTCATTTTCTACTCAACCAGTACCCACATCTCTCATATGTAAACTATCTGCAGACAACCTTCTCTAGAATATATACAACTAGCAGCAAATGCAATTGCATATCCAGTTAGTATTCTTATAAACCGCTCTCTCACAGAAGGATACGTTTCACATCTATGGAAAAAAATCTATTATTACTCCACTACATAAAGACGGAAACTCTCACGACCTCTCAAACTATCGCACCATCTCTATACTTTCCCCACTATCCAAAATCTTTGAGAAGTGTGTACACACACAATTACTCAAGTACCTCATTGATAATAATCTTCTGTCTCCCACTCAACATGATTTCTGCCCAAAGCACAGCACTATTACAGCCCTACTCTCATTCACAGATACTGTCAACAAAGCTTTAGATACAAATCACCCCACTTTAGTAATCCTATTGGAGCTATCTAAAGCTTTTCACACAGTATCACATACTAAATTTCTGATCTAATTAACAAAACTTGGCTGTGCCCCCAAATTTCTCAGCTGGTTTACATTGTACCTGAACAATAGACAACAATCTGTAAAGTGGCATAATGTCCAATCTGATTATCTGTAACAACATAGGAGTCCCACAGGGTTCCATTCTGGGACCATTACTCTTCAACATCTTTATTAATGACCTCCACAAAGTCTCTCAACTAGGTAAAATTATCCAATACGCCGACGATTTGACAATAATATCTACTTCAAACAATTTCTCTGACCTTCTCACAGTTACTCAAAATACTTTTACAGAGATTGAGTCATGGCTAAACAATTCACAACTGCTACGGCTACTAAATGCCAAAAAAAACCCGAAAACTTCTATTATTCTCTTCAAAATCACCAGATATAGACTAGACAAACTCACCTTTGAAACACACATTCTCAACACAATAAAGAAAAAACACTTTAAACTTAACTTTATCGTCATAAACTTTACATGGACAAAAACACCAAAATAAAACTGGCCAAGTACCTTACTCATCCCTGCATACTTTATGGTAGTGCCATCTTTACTAATCTTCACTCATCCCACAGCAATAAACTTCAGTCTTGTTACTATAAAAAAGCTAAATTCGCCTCAGGAAAGCCCAACCACTCACACCACTGCCAAGCAATCTCTGAACTGAACTGGTTGAATTTCCCAAACTATCTTTGCTATATCCAGCTAATGCTAGCCCATAAATTAATTTATAAACCAAATATCTGCCTAGCACTCTCATCAATACTACAAACTTACATTCTCTCACGTACCCTAAGATCTTCCGACAAATTGCTACTAAGTGTAACCAAGCCCAACAAGAGAGCTGGACAATGCTTGTTTTTCCATAGCAGTGCTAAAAAAATGTAACTCCTTACCCTCCCATATTATCCAAATACACTGTACAAAGACATATAAAGTAGCATTAAAAACTTCCTTCCTACATAATCTCAAATGCCAATGCAAATCAAACAAACCACCATAAAACCTTTACTACTTATCTCTAACCCACTTCAATAGTTCAAAATAACTTTTACCCTGACAGCAACACAGCTCTATTACCTCTATAACTGTTTGACAAGAACTGCCATGTTTTTTTCATGCAATGCCAAAAAGAAAACTCAAGCTTTATACTATACTACCAACTGTCATCTAAGTTTATATAAGTTCTGATACATACTGATAAGTTTTATATTGTCTATGTATTCTTCTTTTATATATTTTTTCAAATTGTACATATTTTCACTTTCAAAAATGTTTTTGTCAAGTGTCTATATTTTTATTTGACTGTGGAGCTTTTCTCCCTGTGCCTCCACTGAAAATTGACTTTCCTGGTCAATAAACAAATAAATAATAAATTAAGCACTTTTGTTCCACATTTAGTAAAGGAACTTTATCAGAACTAAAAAATCAGTCCCCTAACTCCATTAAATACATTGGTGGTTGGTTAGCACTTGATAGGTAGGTTCATAGTTTCATAGGTAGGTACTAGGCTATTGGCCCAAAGGCCTAAGTAAGCCTAGCCAACAAGGTTCTCTTGCTTATGCCACCCAAGAAAGTTATTTTCCTGTGCTCCTGTCGAGCAGAGCCACAGAAGTGATCCCCAGGGTGTATTTCCTATTTCCCATCCACTCATCAAGATTTTTCTTGAAGAGTGCTAATGAGGAACTTTGCTTGACATAGATGGGTAGCTTGATCCAGAGTATGGGAAGTCTCTGAGACAGGAATCTATCCCTCCACCATGTCCTGTTTATTCTGGTGACAAGGTTTAGATCCATACAGCATGTAGCTCGGAGGGATTGGAATTTTTTAGGTGTAGCATGTCCAACAGCTCTGGGTTTGACATAACTTTATATATTAGGCAGAGATCACCTCGGAGTAGTAGGAGATATGATACAGAATAAAGCTGGAGTTTTTTGAGATGGTCAGTGTAGGGCATCTGTTTGAGGCCAGTAATCCTCTTTGTGAGGTACTTCTGTGGCCTTTCCAGCTGCTGCAGATGTTTTGTGAGGTACATTCCAAAAGTTGTACTCTATAATGGGTTTAATGAGTGTTGAGTAGAGGGTAATAATGACCTCTTTTTTCCTGGATGAGAACCCTTTTGTGATAAGGTGTGCCATGTAGAATGATTTCCTGACTACTGTGGTGATGTTATTATCAAAGGACAGACTACTGTCCACCTGGGTCCTAAGGTCTCTTATCACACATTCGGCATTAAGCAGACTGCCGTTTATGTGATAGTTCATGGATACAGAGTTTTTACAAAGGGGATGATAATGCACTTTTTGGCATTGAGCTTAAGGCCATGGCTCTGACACCAGGCATCTGTCTCAGTGAGGCCCATCTGTAGGATGTCAACATCATTTGGGGACTCGACTATGGCTCCTAGTTTGCAGTCATCTGTGAACTTTGTTAGCTAGAGGCCTTCTGTCTTAGCCTGTATTTCTGAGAAGTAGATACCAAACAAGAGAGGTCCCAGGACTGAACCCTGTGGTACTCCACTTGTCACTGGTTTGAAGTCAGATTTGGAGTCTGCAACCTTTACAGTGTGGGTTCTGTTTGTGAGCCAGTTGGCAACCCACCTTGTGATGTAGGGATGCGTACCTAGTTTAGTGAGTTTAGCTATAATTCCAGAATGGGGGATGGCGTTGAAAGCCTTGGCAAGGTCAAGATAGGCTGTGTGAACCACCCTACCCTCATTTACGGCTTTGGTGACTGCCTCAATGATGTCGATCAGGTTCAGGAGGCATGATCTGCCTTTCACAAACCCGAACTGGGTGGGGTCCAGAGTTTGGAGGTTACCAATGTCTTTGTTTATAAGTTCCATGGCCTTGCAGACCAGGCTCGTCAGGCTAATAGAGCGATAGTTCCCAGGATCAGTGGTGGCTCCCCCTTTGTGGAGTGGGATAACTGCTGCTGTGCACCATTCAGTGGGCACAAAGCCTGATGTGAAGCTATGATTGAACATGGTGCTTAGGTGGGGAGCCAGTTTGTGTAAAACACAGCCTGAGATGATGTCCGGTCCCATGGATGCTGCGTTTTTGGCTTTAGAGAGTGCAGCTTTACCTGCATAGTTATGATTACAGGGGCTCTGCATTCTTCCTGTATAGATATGGGTCCTTTAGGGGGTGAGAGGGGGGTAAAGTTAGCACTGAACCTATTTGTCAGGATGTTGGCAATATCAGTTGCCAAAATCAACTGCAAGCAGTGGTCAGCGGAGGCTCTAAGGTCAACAGAGACCAGGCTGAACACCTAGAAGTTGACTGGAGAGAAAGCACAACAGTTGAAGGAATAGCTCAGAGCTCTAGCACCTTAAGAAGAAGAAGAGGAAATAGGTGGAGTTGAAGAAGAATGACAGCATCTCGAAACAGCACGTGTGAGGACTACAGAACATGTATGCAGCTGAGCCAGGCATGGAAATAAGGTACATAAGGAAAGCTGAAGCCAAGAACTCATTGAAAGAAAGGAGTGCAGGGAAAAAATGAGAGAAAGAAAAGACAGACCAGAATAGGAGGGAAAACTGGTTGGCTAACAAAAAGGCAAAGAAAGGAGTAGGAATAGCAAAGAACAAGGTATCAGAGGCCCTCTACCAGCTTCTGTAGGGTGACTCAGTAGACGACACAAAGAAAGTATATCAGGTTGCAATGCAAACACAGAAAGACAAAGAAAAGTCAGATACCTTTCATAAGGGATGCCATAAACAACTTGCTCACCAGTCCAGAGGACATCAAAGGCAGATGGTAGGAGTACTTCCAACAGCTTCTGAATTAAGAAAACCCATACAGAAGCTGTACTGCCCCCGACACAGTCTACAATGAGAGAAGAGTAGGAGCCCACCCTTGAAGAAGTAAGAATCAAACTAAGGAAAATGGAGTCAGGGAAAGCAGCAGGCTTAGGTGAGGGCACAGCAGATATGATAAAGATACTGAGTGAGACAGAAGAGGATTGGCTTTGGAGGGTGTACTCCTAGCAATGGAGAGAGAGGTGTATCCCAAGTGACTGGATAATAAGCATATTAGTGCCAGTTGGGGACTTCGCATACAAATGGCAGAAGGGGAGGTGTTTAAAAAACACAGAGTGGTAGAAAATAAGATGCTAAGTGACTG
>NW_025050993.1:0-13518 GCF_019279795.1 Protopterus annectens
GATGCAACCCTCTAAGTACAGCATTAGAAAGGATTTCTCCCACTAATGCAAATAGCACACTCTGCTAATGTGTCTGCCTCTACTGTCATGACACAGTTAGGTAGGGGTTTGAATCTTGCAAATGGAAAGTATGTGTTTTACTGTGGGTGGGGTTAGTGTGTGTACACAATGGTGGTGGTGGGATGTGGCTTTTGCCAAATGGGGCTGTGCACTGCAGGGTGCACATTTCCCTTAACAAGCAGTGCTGTTGACAGCACCCTATACAAACAAAATTACAAAAGAGAAGGTGGTGGTACCAATAACACATGTAAGGTAACACTTCTTCAAGTAATGTCCACAAAACGAAGTAGGATAAACGAACAATCCTTTTACTCTATACAAACAACATGACAACAGACAACTGCCAGTACTCAGTATAGTGTTACATGCTACTGTAACACGCACATGTACCAGAATATACCTAGACAGTGTTTTGAAGCCTGAATGTGGCAAGTGTGTGGATGTGGGATGTGTCTGTGTGTGCATTTCCGTATGGGAAACATGTTTGATGTGGCAATCAGGGTACCACAGTACCTGATGCACATTACACCTTTGAACTAATGAGGTTGCCTGCACCCTGTGAGTACAGGTAGAGAGAAGGAAATCGGTAGTAATCAACATAGTGCACTTCTCAAATGTGTACCTGTCATGTATCGACAGCTACTCATGTAGGGTAGTAAATAATGGGAATGGCAGGTGAGCGTGTGCATGTGTGGGGGTAGCAGGGTGTGTGTAAATGCATGTGTGACAGAACAGATACATATAGCTGAATCTACATAACAGCACATGCGCATTCCCATAGTCAATGGTAGCATGTGATGGTGTGCAGCTGGTACACTTTGGTAAGTAGTATGGGTGCAGATAACAATTGAGGACATTCATACAGTTACTGCAGCAGGACTGCTGGGATATACACACAATCATAGTGGAACAGTGAACAGTTACCAACATGTTACTACTTATACACATCTATGTAGTCACCCTGTGCATCAGCAACATGTTTACCTTTTCCTGCCCCAATGTTGTAGTATGCAGGAGGTGGCACAGTGTCATCATATGCACAGGGTGTGGGTTAGGTATGCCCAAGCCAGCCACTGGTAACACCAATTGACATGTGTGTGTATGTGTGTTTGTGAGGGGCAGCAGTACAGGGTGGACCGGTGTTGGTGCAGTGTGTGTGTGTATGTGTTTGCCCTAGGTGTTAGATTTCTTCTTGTGTGTAAGCACGCACACAGTCCCACATAATGGCTGCCATGTACAGGGTTTTGTGGACAGCCACAGACTGCACCTGTCAGGTCATCCAGATCAGTGTCTGTGGGCACAGACACGGTACCTGTGCTGGCAGGGGTGCTACGGGCCGTATCCGGTACTAACCCAGACTGGGTACTGTCATCGGAAGCGGGGGTGTGTTGACTGGACACAGTTCCCTGTTGGGACTGTCCAGAGCCACGTGCACGTGGTCTCCTGGGGCGTCCTGATGACAGCACAGACCCAGCATTGCTGGGGCTGGTGCTGGCACTTGAGGTGTGTGAGTGGGCCTGTTGTCATCCGCGGCCACTGCCAGCTGGTGCTGTTGCTGGCATACAGCCACGTCGACGTCGCAAACGCACACCATCGCCCTGGCCCATGGACATCTGGTTGTGGAGCAGCTGTTGTATGTCCCCACAACGTCTGTCAACGACATCTGTGAAGTTACGGATAGCATTCGCAACGTCACGCATGCCGTCTGTCATGGCTGTGCGACATGCTCTCAGCTCCCTCAGACCCTGTCTGGTGTACCTTTCCATACATGCCTGTGCCTGCATAACAGTCCGAAACATAGTGGAGGTTGACATACCTCCTTGGGCACGTCAGCCAGAGGCAGTACAGCCACGGATGCCCCCACGAGAACCCATGGGTGACTGTCTGCGTGGTACCATTGGAGGACCCTGCTCATAGCTGCTTTGTGGGGATGCATGTACCACAGGTACCACATTACCCTGATCTATGCCCACTGCATACTGTCCATCACCTAGGGACAATGGTGACAAAGGATGTAACGGCAGGATGACTGTGTGCATTGAAGGGGTTGACAGCTGTGTACTGTCAATTGGATGACCAATGGCGGACCCAGACACACCTTCCTGCACCATTACAGACATTTCATCATCATCAGTACCTGGTAGGTCACCAGAGCAGCACCAGAACCTACGGGAGGAAAACAGGGAACACAGATTACAGTCTCAACACATATTTGACAGAGATGCACTTCAATACTAATGCACACATTCAGAAATGGACACATGCACTCATGGACACAAACACACATGCACACATGGGCACAGGCACAGTCGCACACATGCACACCCCACAGTAAACGCACACATCAGTACTGTGTTACAGTACTCTTACTATTGTTAAACTGTGTATTGCAGGTATTATTAAACACACTCACCAGCATGTATACTACAGAGTTACACTACTCTTACTAGTATTATAAATTGTTTTTCAGGTAATGTTAAACACACTCACCAGCATGTATGGCCTGCCTCGTTGCTAGATGGGAGGGACCTGGAAGTATGAAGAGAGTAATGTCAGTGGGCACAAGTGTGCCATTTGTTTTGCACATGATACAGTACAGTAGTACACTAGTTCCCTTATACACATCAGCTGCTCATAATGTCTGTATCACACATGCACAATTACATATCATGATGACAGATACATACCACATGCACACCTTATGCGTGCATGAAGTAACAGTGTACAGAACAGTCATATGTACATACAAGGAGTTAACTCTAATCTCACCCTTACCTCTCTTCAAACAACAACTCAAACTGTACTTCCAAAACCACTGGCTTTGTTCTTGTAGTACTCCAGGCTAACGTCCCTCTCCCCACCCTCTCTTTACCTTTAACCCCTCATTGTGCATAAAAACTAGCTTCTACCCTGTTTCTTTTCCCTTGATGTCCTTCTATGCTCTGACCTACTTCCCCCATCCCTCCCACCTCCTTTTGACTGTCTTCCTTCTTTTCCTCACTTCCCTTCTTGACTCCTGCCTCTTCCCTATTATTTTATCTTTCATACTCCTACTTCTCTACCCTTCTGAGCTTTAACTATTATCTATATGGCTTTTGCCCTATTGCACAACCGTTATGTTTTAGGTAGAATTGCTTTGAAACCGACAGTACATTGTGTATGACTTTAAACTGTTTGAGTTCCTTAAATGTATGTTGATTTAATTAACAAGCTGGTGTATATTTCTATTATTTTGGATGTCTGTATTAACAACTTGTCTGTCTGCCTTTATTATGTTATGTGTGGAGCTTTTCTCCCCAGGCCTCTACTGAAAATGGACATATATCCAGCTAGACTATCTCGGTCAACAAATGTAAAACTGATAACAATAAATAAATATGGCATCTTACCTGCACGCTCGGTGTCTTGCTGCTGTGTGGATCCAACCTCCATCATGATGCACGACTGATGCTGTTGTTGTTCTGGGGCTGGATCCACAACACTTAGCAGTAGCCCCTCCTGTCTGTTGAGGGGGGGATGTGTGGCCACCCCCCCACCTGTGGCAACCTGTTGCCTGCGGATATCTGCAGCACGCTGGTGGACATTTCTAATCAAATCACTGCAGTGATGTCTCACCTGCTCAGATGTCCTATCATGCATGCCAACATCATTTATCCTGCTAACAAGATTTTGCCACAGTGCAGACCTCTCCTGCTGATTCTGGGTGGTGCGTGAGAACAGGATGGCATAGTCACGCACCAGGCTCTGGTGGATCACTTCATCCTCTGCAGCAGAATATGCGGGGTTCCTTTTCGGAGCCATGTTCCCCTGGAAAGGTACACAAACAGGTTATCAGCATAGTATCTCAGCAATACATGGTACACATTCTATACAGGGAGTATTAAATTGTACTTATTACTGCTTGGTTGTAACTTGATTAAAGTGTAGCTATCATTCTAAGTCATTTGGACTAAGCACTTGGCCTTCAGACCAGTTGTTTTACATTAGGGAGGTTTGTGGCAAGCACTGTGGTGGCAGGACACATATCTTTCATCCTTTGAAGTTGGGAACTGCTGATTGAGAGCCCAGTGTCCAAGTGTATTAGTTCTGGTATAGGCAGTTGGCCTTCAGGCCAGTTATTTAACATTAACAAGGTTTGTGGTCTGCACTCGTGTGACAGTAGGCTGTACTCTGCCATTCATAGCTGGGAACTTCTGGTTTCAGGTTTATAGTGCCTGCATATTTGAGCTGTGTCTTACTGACATTGGTACACCTTGTGTGCTGTAGCAAACACTACATCCAAGCCTCCTGAATCTAGCTTTGTTTATATGCTTGTTATTTGTTAGCTTGTTATTTCACTGGTACGCTACTTCCACATAATACACAGCTTCTCAGCACTTCTGTGACTCACTACTGATATCTGCATTGCTTACTGTACGTATTTCCATGTTACACATAACAGCAAGTGACTGCTTGTCATTGTTGCATGTACTAAATTGTAACACATTGCACTTAGGTTACCTGGCACTTGCTCACTGAAGCTATTATATCAGTCAGCAGTAGTAGGTAATATCAGTACACCCTCACTCCCCACTGGACCTTGTTTTCAATTATTACGGAATTCACAATAGTATTCTAGCATGTCCAAAGGTCAGTTGTCAGTCTCCTCCCCAGTCCAGCTGGTGAGTGTGGTAATCCAGAGGCAATGTTATAACAGCTGCATGTACACAGACAACCCCCTCCTCCTAACAACAAATTCAAACACATGTGAGTGATGCAACCATATACCAAACCAGAGGCTAGGCTCTCTCTACTCAATACTGCCATAGCCAGTCAGGTGGAGAAGGAAACCACACTCACTACACTTCCAGTCTCACATAGACCTACCACGACAGCAAAACTAACACATAATCACACATGAACATACTCGTAGGCTCAGACTACAGGTCTGCCTATGCAGCAGAGACCTCCAAAGCAGACACCCAAGCAACCACTACCACGGAAACAAACACGTGCAACACATATCTCACAAAGCCAATGTGCTGAACACTCACAGCCCTTAACAGTAAACAACACACCTCATACACCTGTACTAGGTGCCTCTATCATCAGGCACACTGACATCACGTTCACCAGGCTTAACGAGGTGAGGGTCACAGTGTGCATCCTGTCGGGCACTACGACCCGCCACATAACACAAACACTCAAGTAACTACAAGGCAAGTACAGGTATGACTCACTCAATGTCCATGCTGGTGTGAATGACCTGACACATACCTCCCTGGACTACATGACATGAGACAGTAAGGAGCTCTCTGAGCATGTAGCCCAGGACAGTATGACCCTGACCTTGAGTAGCATCTTACCCTCACCAAGAATGATGCCACAATATGAATACACGATGATCCCTTCCAACAATTGACTGACGTACTGGTGTCATTCACAGGTGTGCCAATGCCTGTCATCTCAGGGTGGTATGCTGTACAAGCCACAATGCTTTGCTAGGGACAGCTTGCACCTGTCACCCCTGGCCTATTGGATTTTGGCAGAGGCTCTTGCTACACCCATAGTGCCTGTATTAGGCAAGGCTCATAAGGCAAACCCACATCCATTCGTATCACAAAGGATGAGGAAGTAAGAGTGATGCTACTCAACACCAGAAGTCTAGACCTCAGGATACACGCACTCAAAACCCTACTTAGCATTATGGACATCGATATCTGTGCAGTAACATAAACCTGTTTCAGGTTTCCCAGGAGCACACCAGCACTACCAAGTTATACCTGTTACCATTCTTGTCGGCCCCAACACTTGGACCAGACAACAAAGGAGAGGGAGTATCAATATTCAACGCAGATTCCCACACCTCCACATTGGTGGCAAAGTACCACATAGGTGTTAGGCCATTGAGTACAGAAGACGTAATTGGGGACCTGGGGAACAAACATGATAGCAATCTGTCATTTGTCAACCACATGGCCAACGTGGATTGAAAGACATGTTATATAGCCCAGCTAATCATGAGGGATTCACATGTATGGCAGGGGAGGTCATTGTGCCTCTTTACTCATCCATCATCAGGCCTATAATTGCGTACAATGCACCTTTTGGGATGTACCTAGCCAGACACCTACAGCAACTGGTAAAGGCCAACAGTACCTCATCAAGAGGATCAGAGGGCTCAAACAGATGTCATATGCTGCCCAGTTAAAGGAAATCCAGCTGGACTCAGTGGCATACTGCCTGTTCAGAGGCAATCTGTGCCTGCCATATACAGCCATGTCCAACCCAGAAGTAATGAACATGCTGCACCTCAGGAAATCAGAGTCCCATACAACCACATGCTCAGGAGACCTGAACCTCAGCACTGACATAAATAGGAAATGCTGGAGGGGCATATTCCTAACCAAGAGACTCCCTTCACTCTGTAATGAACTCACACTACAGGTTAGGCAGAGTCCCTCATTGACTCTCTTCCATAGGAATCTGGATGAGTGGATGGAGATCATAGTTGTACCCCGGGTATCACTTCTATGTCACTGTTAGACAGAGGCACAGTATACTAACGTCGGACAAGGGCATAGCAGCATAAATTGTAATTGGGTGGCGAAAGACAAACACATTCTACTAGGCTTATCAATGCCCTAGGGCAAATAGCCTAGTATGAACCTATGAACCTATGTGTACTGCTATATTACTTCTGCCATATGTTGCATGTGTGTGTGTTGTGGGGGATGCACAGGTAATGGCCAGATATTTCTGCACAGGCGACACGTCTGAAACACTCTGGGTGTTCATCCCTACATACTGGATGTGTGTTGCCATCCAACACTGTGATGTGGACACACATTACTCAGCCTGGATGTACATATCCCAACAACACCACAAGCACAGTACACTACCTTGCTATGTATGCATGTAATTACACAGTTATTCACTAGTTAGGACTGTGATGCTATCCATGCAGCCCATTGGGCCAGTGGAAGCCACAACACACACTGCTGGCCCCTTTGCAAATGCTTACCACAGACATCCCACATAGTGCATGTACTGTGCACACACATATCTAACCCAGAACGTATGCACACCACTTATTTATCTTGTCCAGTGGACTACAGATACAGGCACATTGTATAACGATAGCAGGAGGCTACTGCAGCACAGGGCAGATTCACATGAAGGCAAGGCATCTGTGGTCATCAGTGTTAAGATGCTTCACATTCACCAAATGCACAGACATTGGCAACATTGTTGCAGACAGTTTAGGTGCAGTTACCCCCCCCCATTCTCCTACACATGTGGAATTAGTTATCACAGATGACTGTAACCTCCCTATCCTCTCACATGTCCAGGTGAGGGCCACCCTCAACATTGCAGAACACATAGCATCACTGTTACAAAATGGTATCCCTGGATGTGTGCTACATTCACCCCTGGAGGACATAGCACCACATGACAGACTGATATTAATCCCTGGCCATACTACAGGATATGTACCTGAACAGTGCCATACATACACAGTGGTCCCACACCAATGATGAGTAACCTCTACTGACCCTGGTAACTACTGCATCATATGCACAACTGGCCTTGTGTTCTAAGCTATGGAAGTTTTAAGTATGGGCAACATGTACAGCAATATTACATATGTATATATTTTAGGACTATGTACACACAACCTATCTCATGGACATACCTATAGATAGTGAACTATGATACATTTGGAGGGGTCACAGTAAACACAGTATTAACCTGCTACTTTGCATTACCTGTGTTTGTGGCAGCTGTTGCTGTGTGAGTGGTGCTTCTTGCTGCTTGCTGTTTGCTGCTGCTGCTGCTGGTTTTGCTGCTGGCTGTCTGTATATTTATTTTATTTCTCTCTCTGTCTCTCTCTCTCTCTTTCTCAGTAGGTTTGTGCAATGACTGTATTGCATGTGTGGAGTGTGGGTACTGGATGTTTTGTAGGTATCTGCATAGGTCCATGTGATGGCCTATGCACCAATTTTAAGGCAGCATTGGCTAATTGCATACAGCCAGTTGTGTACTGATTGCATGTCTCACTGTGATTTCAGGACAGTGCTATAAAAGGATATGTGAGATAGGCATTGCCCTTTCAGATTGTAAGGGCGTGGACCATGCTGGTATGCTGTTGAAAATGTTCTGTGAGTGTGAAGGTTAGTACATCTCTCATGCTTCATGCTGTGTTGTGAATTCAGGTTGCTGCATTTCTCTCACCTGTTCCCTGTAGTGAGTGTGTATGCGTACTGACGCCTACAACTATATTTCATATGTATTGCTATTATATACATATGTGTACATATACATACTTTCATATATGTACATTAGCTGACAATATTGGGTACAAGCTAACAATTTGCAGGGCTGTTTCTGTTAACACTACACTAGTATGGGACTCCAGTAATTGGGACAGTGAAAGTCTGTCTGACATGCTTTGGGTAGTACACATCCTATATTGCCTTTATCTTCATTCCTACTATTACATGTTCCACTTATTTAGCACTATATTCCTGTATGAGAGTCATGGCTTACTGGTAGGTCATACCGACTAGTGTTACAATGGTCTTGTGGTAGGGCCTACTAGTATGCTTATATTTTGCTTTCAAATTGAGTATAGGGCCTATCAATCAGAGTGCTAGGGGCACCTTTAAGCAGTTAAAGGGGTTAGTAGGTCTCACAGGAGTCAGGCTGTGTTGCAGATTCTGGTTGCTGCATTTATCTTCACTGTTTCCAGTAGTGAGTGTGTATGGATACTGACACCTACCACTATATTTCATATGTATTAATATATATATATATATATATATATATATATATATATATATATATATATATATATATATGTATGTGTACATATACATACTTTCATATATGTACATTACCTTATATTATTATGTACAAGCTAACAAGGTAATGAAAGTGCTGAAGGCACCTTTACGCAGTTAAAAGGGTTATTAAGTCTCACAGGAGTCAGGCTGTGTTGTAGATTGTGGTTGCTGCATTTATTTTCACTGTTTCCTGTAGTGAGTGTGTGTGAATACTGACACCTACCACTATATTTCACATGTATTAATATATATATATATATATATATATATATATATATATATATATATATATATATATATACACACACATATGTGTACATATAATACTTTCATATAGGAACATTACCTCACATTATTATGTACAAGCTAACAATTAGCAGGGCTGTTTCCGTGAACACTAAACTAGTGTGGGAATCCAGTAATTCAGGCATTAAAATCTACCTGACATGCTTTGGGTAGTACACATCCTATATTACCTTTCGATTCCTACTATTACATGTTATATTTATTTTAGCACTATGTTCTTGTATGAGAGTCATGGCTTAGTAGTAGGTCATACAGTCTAGTGTTACCAGGGTCCTGGGTTCGAGACTGACAGTGGGAATTTATTTTTCTTTCGAAATGAGTACAAGACCTGTCAATCAAAAGTGCCAAAGGCACTTTTAAGCACTTAAAACCATGTCTGCGCTCGTTTGCGCGGAGCTCACGCATGCGCACCGCCGGTTAGCTTGTGGGCGGATCGCGCAAACGGTGTGCGCTGGATTAAACCTTAATTGGCTAGTAACACCCATGTTAAACATAGCGCAGCTAGTTGCACACAGTTTGAGCCTGTTAAACCAGTCCTTAGCTATGGGCAAGCAGTTTGCAGTTTGTGAAACACTACTTAGCTACAGGCACTCTGTCTTACTGCAGTTTAGCTATCAGTACATTTCTAAAGATTTTTATTATTGTATTACTTGCAAATATATGCTCCATTTCATTCCATTTTACAAAAGAAAATACTTTTACATTTGTACAATACTGTCTGGGGCCTTTTTAGTGCTTATTTACAAAAAAAAAATGGTTGTTGTGTGGGCTCGAACCTTGCTTGTCTGCTCTCAAGCCGACAACTCTACCGCTATGCTATTACTTCTTGGCTTACTTTGCATATTTAGTTCTTATATCCTTTTCCACTTATTGCTAACTGCAGTTGCGCTAGTAGCACACCCGCGCACACAAGCGCACACAGTAGCAAACATTTACGGGATTTAAAAAAAAGAAAACAGTTTTTATTTTCATTTTACAACATCTGTTCACTTTTTACATTGCTGGTATGTTGTGTAGTGTGGTTATTCACATTTCCATGGCTTCCCTCGTGGCTGTTTACTTTGAGCCATTCTAGACTTCTGGGGGCGTGTCTACGGACACGCCCCCTACTCTCTTACACGGACCGTGTAAGAGTTACAGTGTGATTCAGCATGCCTCATGCACCTCATGCATATGCATGACATGCTGACATCACACCGTTTAACTGCAGCCTCCGTGTAAGAGTTATAACTCTTACACGGAGGCTTCCTGAATCCTGCCCGTTGTGTTCCTAACTTTGGGGAAAGAAGGTTGGCAGCTTTGATTTAGACCTGTGATGCAGAATCCTACCCCATATATGGTACAGGTAAGTCACTCCTATCTGGTCTTGCTTTAACCTGGCAATTTAAAATGTTAAAATACTGAAACAAAAACAAACTTGCAATATGTAAAATAAAAACTGCAAGTTCAGTATTTTAACATTTTAAGATTAAAACGAAAAGCCGAGACATTCTGAAGTGCCTGGAGTAGGCGAAAGTGTTGTTCATCTCGGTTCGCTGTTGCTACGGCTATGGCAGAAGTTTGATGGCTGGTTAAAGCGAGACCGGTCAAGAGGGAGACTACTTACTGTACAGGAAGATTTTTACTGCAGGCTTTGGAAATCATGGTGGGGTGGAGCTTGGGACCATGCATGTGCAGTTTAGTGTACTGTGATCCATCCATAAACTCCTGTGGGAATGGCTCTCAGTCTTTTTGTGTTCAAAAACAGATTTAATTCCCCAGTGGAAAATGGGTCATGTAAACTGTACTTTGCTCCACCTGTAGGTCAGACTTGACTCCCTGCCAGCAATCCCAGGTTTGACGTACATGAAGAGTTGCTGCACAAGAGATAATCTACAGGAATTAGCAGCCCCGACACCTCAGCTAAGTTTGAGCTACGGTTAGAATAAGCAATACCACTGAATAGCATAGAATTCCATCAAATCTCTGTATATTGTCTTGGCATTGAAAGATTGTCTTCAATTCAATATTTCAAGATACTGAACTGCCCACTGTTTGTCACCTTATGGTATCTCCAGATAACACAGAATGAAGAATTATTTGGAAAGCTGCTCAGCTTACAGTACATACAAACGCAAGTTAAAAAAAAAATAACATAGTTCAACTAATTTAACTAATACTAAATATTTTAGAATAAAAAAATGATGAAAAGTGCTTTGCAGAAGGTGTGTAAGAATGAATACAAATGAACTTGTCCTGAGATTCAAATTAGCAAATGCCGCTTTAACAGTTCCTATATGTATAATGAAACGTGCAATGATGTCATGTGAAAACTGCAATTAATTTTTGTAACTTTAATTGTGTTAAACTACATATGCACTACTATGCATTTGCATATAACTTTAGCTGTTAAATTACTTTGTGTATCTTTAAATTGGGGATGTAAATGTCATAAAAATGCATATCACCACTTTATAAATATCAAACAAAAAATGAGACATACCTTTATGTATGCATTCTGGCTTATTTCATGGATGAAAAAGACCCTTGCATTTGCCCCAAGTTTAAGGGGAACACTGAAAGACTTGACATAAATCCAGCGGAGTAGCCTTCCTGCTCCTAGAATGGTCCACTAACCTTTCACTAGAAGACTCGAGGAATCATACCACATGTACTGGCTGGCATGCTCCTATGTGGGAAGGCTTGTGATAATATCCCAAGAGATATGCCTTCCAGATGGCTGTGGGAGGGGCACTTCCCACAGGGCTCGTCACTGCCAAAGGCAGAAGCAAGATCAAGCTCCTGCTATTGAAGACAGAGCTCTCAAACACAAGAAATGTGTGGCTGCACTCTTGATCATACTTTGAGAGTAGAGATGTTCGCACATTTCTAGCCTCCAGATCCTTTACTTTCTCTCAATATTACTATAACTACTTGGGATCAGAAAAAGAACCCCCCCCCCCCACCGGCTGGTTCCCACACAGACCACTCTCCAGAATTTCCACTTTCCTCACTACAGTACAGGTCTCAACCTACTCTCCACCACTCCTGTAAGAATCCAGGTAAAAACACAGGCACCTAGGTAGTAAAGAGAGTTGCAATGTTGGTCTTAGGCATTGATTCTGAAATGGGATAATTAGCTAGGCTTAAATGGCTCACAAGGGCAGTTATCAGTAAACTATGAATATATGAATTATACAAAAGCGAGGTAATAAGGGAGCATTCCAAAAGTACAAACAGAAAAAACACAGTTTTATTAGCGCTTTCAGAGTGCGCAATGTCACTCCTTCTTGAGACAAAACTTAACCTAAAATGTGACCAGCTATTTATACAGGTGGTTAAATTACCAATTAACTAGTTTGTATTAGATTAAAGTGCTGCTCAAACAGCATTTTACCCAACGCTGAAGGCTCACCCACCAGATAAACTCAATGCATTCTTATAAACATCATGTAAGAGCATGAATATAAAAGATATAAAATGTAAGTAAACACAAACAGAACTAAAATAAACATTCAAAGTCTGTTCAATGATAAAATATATACAATAAATATATGTATTAAATTGAACATCATTCTAAATGCCAACCTTATAAGCAATTAATATATAACAAATATTATTGGCAGCTCAAGTTGGAGATGGAGGAACTATTTTGGAAGATTAGAACTGCCGCTTATATGTCTCCTGGCTTAAATTAATCTATTTCTATCAGGTGTATTTTAAAGTACTTAACGATGAAAAGATGATTTTACATAGAATTTAAGTTTTAATTTATATTTTGTTTGCAAACTATAGTGTTTACATGTACAGATGCATATAAACAAAAAGCTGTACACATTTCATGATTACAAGGAGTAAATGCATTTAATTCCAGGTCTAACAATGACTACTACAAATATATCAGCAAACCAAGTGATGTTAGTCTGTTTAGGCATGTGATAGCTGGCATTATAAAATCGAGGCTTACAATGCTATAAAAAAGATGGGACCAGGGAACAATTTATTTATTTGTTTTATAACTGGCTGGCTGGCCTTGCCTGGAAACATTATTCAGCCACAACCTGGGCACAAAGCACTGAAACAAGCTTGAGGTTCATTACCATCTATCTACTGTAATGCCATACGGTATGTATTATTACAATAGCTTTAACATACAAATTCTGACAAAGTAATAAAGTTAGTTGTTTAACAAATTAACAGTGCATATGTTTATATTCTTGATATCACAAAAGAGGCAATGGAAAAATAGATTACCACTCAATACATGTATTCCTTAGTAATATTAATATTAATAATAATAATAATAATAATACCTCTATAAGCTGGTTTTAGAAGACAAAATAAGTGG
>NW_025050994.1:0-13952 GCF_019279795.1 Protopterus annectens
GAAGTCTCAGAACAAAAGTTTGTATACAGTAAATAATTTATTTATTATTTATGCTTTGACCAGATTTGATACCTGGAATAATAGTTTCTTTTTGGGGAAAGATGCTGACAAAGGGATGATTTGTCCGAACAGATAAACTTTCACTTGCAGTTTAGTGCAACACGATCTTTTACATCCACCTGAGCTACCACCAAGTCAGGCAGATGGGGCTCTGCCTGTCCTTACTCCCAAGGGTTGACACATTCAGGAGTGCAGCACCCTCTTGTAATGCACTTCAGTCTCAGTATTGGAAAATGAATACAGGTACCTAGTATGGGAAGAACCTCCAGGGTCTTCTAAGCTTCCAGCACAAAGGATGAATGCGCTGTCTTGTAAGCTGCTAAAACTACTACTTTATTGTTTGTTTGTTTTTTGACTTTGACATGATTTTCACTTATATACTGGATAAAATGTTTGACTTTTGCAAATAAAAATAAATTAAATTAAATGAAATGAATCAGCCCTCTGTGCTGTAATCTGTAAAATTGTAACCCAAACAACGCTGACTCATGAGCTGTATTTCTGCAATTTATATACTGTGCATCACTGCTAAATAAATGACTTAATTTGTGACATAGTGAGCAGTAGGGTTCCCTGAAAAGCCCATGAATCATTGGTGATTACTTCACATAAATATATATATACATATATATATAGAAATATATATATGTATATATATAAATATATATATATATATATATATATATATATATATATATGGGTCTGCTAAACACTGAAAGTCCAACTTGTTCGGCAGACCAGTGGATTCTCAGTTTTGCAAAGTGCACTTAAGCTGTGCACTTCTGCAGAGAATGGTTCAACGAACCATTAAGGGTTTCAAGTGCTTGACACATACCAAGGTAGAGAAGGGAATTTGCGTGTTTCCCCACTGTAGTGCAATCTCGGAGTTGGTATATTTAAGTAAGGGGGAGGGGGGGGCACAGCCACCCACATGGGGGGTGCAGGGGGGCTTGACCCCCATGCAAAAACAATGTTTTACTGTTTTTTATTGGTTCATTGAACCGATGTTCGCAGAAGTGCACTTTCGCTTAAGTGCACTTTCGTGAAAAAGAGAATCCACTGTTCGTTTTTGAACTAGTGGATTTTCAATGTTTTTCAGTAGACCCATAATATATATCTATATATATATATATCTATATATATATGACCAATACCTCTCAAATGCAATCCAACTAGCATAGGAGAGAAAACACACACACACACACACACACACACACACACACACACAGACACACACACACACACACACACACACACACACACACACACACAGACACACACCCCACCACACACACACCCACTTGCACCACACACACACACACACACACACACATTATTATTATTATTATTATTATATTATTAATTTAACACACACACACACACACACATTACACACACACACACACACACATTATTAACACACACTACACACACACACACCCACACCACACCCCATTACCACACACACACACACACACACACACACACACACACACACACACACACACACACAAAAGCACTCGTGAGTGTATTTTTGTGCCAACAACACTACTGCTACTTATCTGTATATCACCTCTGAAACTGCACCACCACGAAAGGAAGGAAGTCCACAAATGGCATCCAGCCAAAAACACATTGCACCAGCACTCCACCGTCTGGAAAGCCGGAGCTTTAATGTGGTGTACTAGGTCAGTGCGATGCCAAAAGCATCGACCCAAGCGAAAACCAAACCAGCGTTTGACAAACAATTCACCCTTCTTCATTAACAATACAACAAATCAAATTGAATAGTACATCCACATAAATAGTAGAACATTTAATGAACTCACACCTGATTGGACCTTTACAAATGCTCATTAAGAACAGGAGAAAATAAGCCTCCCAATCTAATGATCCAACTATTTTCTTTACCATTTAGTATACCATGCCAACCAGCTTTATATTGTTATATCACCAACCTCTCTATCAACAATCATGAACCTGCCAACCAGCTTTATATTGTTATATCACCAACCTTTCTATCAATAATCATGAACCTGCCAACCAGCTTTATATTGTTATCTCACCAACCTCTCTATCAATAATCATGAACCTCCCAACCAGCTTTATATTGTTATATCACCAACCTCTCTATCAATAATCATGAACCTGCCAACCAGCTTTATATTGTTATATCACCAACCTCTCTATCAATAATCATGAACCTGCCAACCAGCTTTATATTGTTATATCACCAACCTCTCTATCAATAATCATGAACCTGCCAACCAGCTTTATATTGTTATATCACCAACCTCTCTATCAATAATCATAAACCCAACCAGCTTTATATTGTTATATCACCAACCTCTCTATCAATAATCATGAACCTGCCAACCAGCTTTATATTGTTATATCACCAACCTCTCTATCAATAATCATGAACCTGCCAACCAGCTTTATATTGTTATATCACCAACCTCTCTATCAATAATCATGAACCTGCCAACCAGCTTTATATTGTTATATCACCAACCTCTCTATCAATAATCATGAACCTGCCAACCAGCTTTATATTGTTATATCACCAACCTCTCTATCAATAATCATGAACCTGCCAACCAGCTTTATATTGTTATATCACCAACCTGTCTATCAATAATCATGAACCTGCCGGCCAGCTTTATATTGTTATATCACCAACCTCTCTATCAATAATCATGAACCTGCCAACCAGCTTTATATTGTTATATCACCAACCTCTATCAATAATCATGAACCTGCCAACCAGCTTTATATTGTTATATCACCAACCTCTCTATCAATAATCATGAACCTGCCAACCAGCTTTATATTGTTATATCACCAACCTCTCTATCAATAATCATGAACCTGCCAACCAGCTTTATATTGTTATATCACCAACCTCTCTATCAATAATCATGAACCTGCCAACCAGCTTTATATTGTTATATCACCAACCTCTCTATCAATAATCATGAACCTGCCAACCAGCTTTATATTGTTATATCACCAACCTCTCTATCAATAATCATGAACCTGCCAACCAGCTTTATATTGTTATATCACCAACCTCTCTATCAATAATCATGAACCTGCCAACCAGCTTTATATTGTTATATCACCAACCTCTCTATCAATAATCATGAACCTGCCAACCAGCTTTATATTGTTATATCACCAACCTCTCTATCAATAATCATGAACCTGCCAACCAGCTTTATATTGTTATATCACCAACCTCTCTATCAATAATCATGAACCTGCCAACCAGCTTTATGTTGTTATATCACCAACCTCTCTATCAATAATCATGAACCTGCCAACCAGCTTTATATTGTTATATCACCAACCTCTCTATCAATAATCATGAACCTGCCAACCAGCTTTATATTGTTATATCACCAACCTCTCTATCAATAATCATGAACCTGCCAACCAGCTTTATATTGTTATATCACCAACCTCTCTATCAATAATCATGAACCTGCCAACCAGCTTTATATTGTTATATCACCAACCTCTCTATCAATAATCATGAACCTGCCAACCAGCTTTATATTGTTATATCACCAACCTCTCTATCAATAATCATGAACCTGCCAACCAGCTTTATATTGTTATATCACCAACCTCTCTATCAATAATCATGAACCTGCCAACCAGCTTTATATTGTTATATCACCAACCTCTCTATCAATAATCATGAACCTGCCAACCAGCTTTATATTGTTATATCACCAACCTCTCTATCAATAATCATGAACCTGCCAACCAGCTTTATATTGTTATATCACCAACCTCTCTATCAATAATCATGAACCTGCCAACCAGCTTTATATTGTTATATCACCAACCTCTCTATCAATAATCATGAACCTGCCAACCAGCTTTATATTGTTATATCACCAACCTCTCTATCAATAATCATGAACCTGCCAACCAGCTTTATATTGTTATATCACCAACCTCTCTATCAATAATCATGAACCTGCCAACCAGCTTTATATTGTTATATCACCAACCTCTCTATCAATAATCATGAACCTGCCAACCAGCTTTATATTGTTATATCACCAACCTCTCTATCAATAATCATGAACCTGCCAACCAGCTTTATATTGTTATATCACCAACCTCTCTATCAATAATCATGAACCTGCCAACCAGCTTTATATTGTTATATCACCAACCTCTCTATCAATAATCATGAACCTGCCAACCAGCTTTATATTGTTATATCACCAACCTCTCTATCAATAATCATGAACCTGCCAACCAGCTTTATATTGTTATATCACCAACCTCTCTATCAATAATCATGAACCTGCCAACCAGCTTTATATTGTTATATCACCAACCTCTCTATCAATAATCATGAACCTGCCAACCAGCTTTATATTGTTATATCACCAACCTCTCTATCAATAATCATGAACCTGCCAACCAGCTTTATATTGTTATATCACCAACCTCTCTATCAATAATCATGAACCTGCCAACCAGCTTTATATTGTTATATCACCAACCTCTATCAATAATCATGAACCTGCCAACCAGCTTTATATTGTTATATCACCAACCTCTCTATCAATAATCATGAACCTGCCAACCAGCTTTATATTGTTATATCACCAACCTCTCTATCAATAATCATGAACCTGCCAACCAGCTTTATATTGTTATATCACCAACCTCTCTATCAATAATCATGAACCTGCCAACCAGCTTTATATTGTTATATCACCAACCTCTATC
Source organism: Protopterus annectens (assembly GCF_019279795.1). Classification (NCBI taxonomy): domain Eukaryota; kingdom Metazoa; phylum Chordata; order Ceratodontiformes; family Protopteridae; genus Protopterus; species Protopterus annectens. The sequence goes on from NW_025050994.1 coordinate 4,819, forward strand.
AATAATCATGAACCTGCCAACCAGCTTTATATTGTTATATCACCAACCTCTCTATCAATAATCATGAACCTGCCAACCAGCTTTATATTGTTATATCACCAACCTCTCTATCAATAATCATGAACCTGCCAACCAGCTTTATATTGTTATATCACCAACCTCTCTATCAATAATCATGAACCTGCCAACCAGCTTTATATTGTTATATCACCAACCTCTCTATCAATAATCATGAACCTGCCAACCAGCTTTATATTGTTATATCACCAACCTCTCTATCAATAATCATGAACCTGCCAACCAGCTTTATATTGTTATATCACCAACCTCTCTATCAATAATCATGAACCTGCCAACCAGCTTTATATTGTTATATCACCAACCTCTCTATCAATAATCATGAACCTGCCAACCAGCTTTATATTGTTATATCACCAACCTCTCTATCAATAATCATGAACCTGCCAACCAGCTTTATATTGTTATATCACCAACCTCTCTATCAATAATCATGAACCTGCCAACCAGCTTTATATTGTTATATCACCAACCTCTCTATCAATAATCATGAACCTGCCAACCAGCTTTATATTGTTATATCACCAACCTCTCTATCAATAATCATGAACCTGCCAACCAGCTTTATATTGTTATATCACCAACCTCTCTATCAATAATCATGAACCTGCCAACCAGCTTTATATTGTTATATCACCAACCTCTCTATCAATAATCATGAACCTGCCAACCAGCTTTATATTGTTATATCACCAACCTCTCTATCAATAATCATGAACCTGCCAACCAGCTTTATATTGTTATATCACCAACCTCTATGAATAATCATGAACCTGCCAACCAGCTTTATATTGTTATATCACCAACCTCTCTATCAATAATCATGAACCTGCCAACCAGCTTTATATTGTTATATCACCAACCTCTCTATCAATAATCATGAACCTGCCAACCAGCTTTATATTGTTATATCACCAACCTCTCTATCAATAATCATGAACCTGCCAACCAGCTTTATATTGTTATATCACCAACCTCTCTATCAATAATCATGAACCTGCCAACCAGCTTTATATTGTTATATCACCAACCTCTCTATCAATAATCATGAACCTGCCAACCAGCTTTATATTGTTATATCACCAACCTCTAAATCAATAATCATGAACCTGCCAACCAGCTTTATATTGTTATATCACCAACCTCTCTATCAATAATCATGAACCTGCCAACCAGCTTTATATTGTTATATCACCAACCTCTCTATCAATAATCATGAACCTGCCAACCAGCTTTATATTGTTATATCACCAACCTCTATCAATAATCATGAACCTGCCAACCAGCTTTATATTGTTATATCACCAACCTCTCTATCAATAATCATGAACCTGCCAACCAGCTTTATATTGTTATATCACCAACCTCTCTATCAATAATCATGAACCTGCCAACCAGCTTTATATTGTTATATCACCAACCTCTCTATCAATAATCATGAACCTGCCAACCAGCTTTATATTGTTATATCACCAACCTCTCTATCAATAATCATGAACCTGCCAACCAGCTTTATATTGTTATATCACCAACCTCTATCAATAATCATGAACCTGCCAACCAGCTTTATATTGTTATATCACCAACCTCTCTATCAATAATCATGAACCTGCCAACCAGCTTTATATTGTTATATCACCAACCTCTCTATCAATAATCATGAACCTGCCAACCAGCTTTATATTGTTATATCACCAACCTCTCTATCAATAATCATGAACCTGCCAACCAGCTTTATATTGTTATATCACCAACCTCTCTATCAATAATCATGAACCTGCCAACCAGCTTTATATTGTTATATCACCAACCTCTATCAATAATCATGAACCTGCCAACCAGCTTTATATTGTTATATCACCAACCTCTCTATCAATAATCATGAACCTGCCAACCAGCTTTATATTGTTATATCACCAACCTCTCTATCAATAATCATGAACCTGCCAACCAGCTTTATATTGTTATATCACCAACCTCTCTATCAATAATCATGAACCTGCCAACCAGCTTTATATTGTTATATCACCAACCTCTCTATCAATAATCATGAACCTGCCAACCAGCTTTATTTGTTATATCACCAACCTCTCTATCAATAATCATGAACCAACCAGCTTTATATTGTTATATCACCAACCTCTCTATCAATAATCATGAACCTGCCAACCAGCTTTATATTGTTATATCACCAACCTCTCTATCAATAATCATGAACCTGCCAACCAGCTTTATATTGTTATATCACCAACCTCTCTATCAATAATCATGAACCTGCCAACCAGCTTTATATTGTTATATCACCAACCTCTCTATCAATAATCATGAACCTGCCAACCAGCTTTATATTGTTATATCACCAACCTCTCTATCAATAATCATGAACCTGCCAACCAGCTTTATATTGTTATATCACCAACCTCTCTATCAATAATCATGAACCTGCCAACCAGCTTTATATTGTTATATCACCAACCTCTCTATCAATAATCATGAACCTGCCAACCAGCTTTATATTGTTATATCACCAACCTCTCTATCAATAATCATGAACCTGCCAACCAGCTTTATATTGTTATATCACCAACCTCTCTATCAATAATCATGAACCTGCCAACCAGCTTTATATTGTTATATCACCAACCTCTCTATCAATAATCATGAACCTGCCAACCAGCTTTATATTGTTATATCACCAACCTCTCTATCAATAATCATGGAACCTGCCAACCAGCTTTATATTGTTATATCACCAACCTCTCTATCAATAATCATGAACCTGCCAACCAGCTTTATATTGTTATATCACCAACCTCTCTATCAATAATCATGAACCTGCCAACCAGCTTTATATTGTTATATCACCAACCTCTCTATCAATAATCATGAACCTGCCAACCAGCTTTATATTGTTATATCACCAACCTCTCTATCAATAATCATGAACCTGCCAACCAGCTTTATATTGTTATATCACCAACCTCTCTATCAATAATCATGAACCTGCCAACCAGCTTTATATTGTTATATCACCAACCTCTCTATCAATAATCATGAACCTGCCAACCAGCTTTATATTGTTATATCACCAACCTCTCTATCAATAATCATGAACCTGCCAACCAGCTTTATATTGTTATATCACCAACCTCTCTATCAATAATCATGAACCTGCCAACCAGCTTTATATTGTTATATCACCAACCTCTCTATCAATAATCATGAACCTGCCAACCAGCTTTATATTGTTATATCACCAACCTCTCTATCAATAATCATGAACCTGCCAACCAGCTTTATATTGTTATATCACCAACCTCTCTATCAATAATCATGAACCTGCCAACCAGCTTTATATTGTTATATCACCAACCTCTCTATCAATAATCATGAACCTGCCAACCAGCTTTATATTGTTATATCACCAACCTCTCTATCAATAATCATGAACCTGCCAACCAGCTTTATATTGTTATATCACCAACCTCTCTATCAATAATCATGAACCTGCCAACCAGCTTTATATTGTTATATCACCAACCTCTCTATCAATAATCATGAACCTGCCAACCAGCTTTATATTGTTATATCACCAACCTCTCTATCAATAATCATGAACCTGCCAACCAGCTTTATATTGTTATATCACCAACCTCTCTATCAATAATCATGAACCTGCCAACCAGCTTTATATTGTTATATCACCAACCTCTCTATCAATAATCATGAACCTGCCAACCAGCTTTATATTGTTATATCACCAACCTCTCTATCAATAATCATGAACCTGCCAACCAGCTTTATATTGTTATATCACCAACCTCTCTATCAATAATCATGAACCTGCCAACCAGCTTTATATTGTTATATCACCAACCTCTCTATCAATAATCATGAACCTGCCAACCAGCTTTATATTGTTATATCACCAACCTCTCTATCAATAATCATGAACCTGCCAACCAGCTTTATATTGTTATATCACCAACCTCTCTATCAATAATCATGAACCTGCCAACCAGCTTTATATTGTTATATCACCAACCTCTCTATCAATAATCATGAACCTGCCAACCAGCTTTATATTGTTATATCACCAACCTCTCTATCAATAATCATGAACCTGCCAACCAGCTTTATATTGTTATATCACCAACCTCTCTATCAATAATCATGAACCTGCCAACCAGCTTTATATTGTTATATCACCAACCTCTATCAATAATCATGAACCTGCCAACCAGCTTTTATATTGTTATATCACCAACCTCTCTATCAATAATCATGAACCTGCCAACCAGCTTTATATTGTTATATCACCAACCTCTCTATCAATAATCATGAACCTGCCAACCAGCTTTATATTGTTATATCACCAACCTCTCTATCAATAATCATGAACCTGCCAACCAGCTTTATATTGTTATATCACCAACCTCTCTATCAATAATCATGAACCTGCCAACCAGCTTTATATTGTTATATCACCAACCTCTCTATCAATAATCATGAACCTGCCAACCAGCTTTATATTGTTATATCACCAACCTCTCTATCAATAATCATGAACCTGCCAACCAGCTTTATATTGTTATATCACCAACCTCTCTATCAATAATCATGAACCTGCCAACCAGCTTTATATTGTTATATCACCAACCTCTCTATCAATAATCATGAACCTGCCAACCAGCTTTATATTGTTATATCACCAACCTCTCTATCAATAATCATGAACCTGCCAACCAGCTTTATATTGTTATATCACCAACCTCTCTATCAATAATCATGAACCTGCCAACCAGCTTTATATTGTTATATCACCAACCTCTCTATCAATAATCATGAACCTACCTGCCAATCAGCTTTATATTGTTATATCACCAACCTCTCTATCAATAATCATGAACCTGCCAACCAGCTTTATATTGTTATATCACCAACCTCTCTATCAATAATCATGAACCTGCCAACCAGCTTTATATTGTTATATCACAAACTCTATCAATAATCATGAACCTGCCAACCAGCTTTATATTGTTATATCACCAACCTCTCTATCAATAATCATGAACCTGCCAACCAGCTTTATATTGTTATATCACCAACCTCTCTATCAATAATCATGAACCTGCCAACCAGCTTTATATTGTTATATCACCAACCTCTCTATCAATAATCATGAACCTGCCAACCAGCTTTATATTGTTATATCACCAACCTCTCTATCAATAATCATGAACCTGCCAACCAGCTTTATTTGTTATATCACCAACCTCTCTATCAATAATCATGAACCTGCCAACCAGCTTTATATTGTTATATCACCAACCTCTCTATCAATAATCATGAACCTGCCAACCAGCTTTATTTGTTATATCACCAACCTCTCTATCAATAATCATGAACCTGCCAACCAGCTTTATATTGTTATATCACCAACCTCTCTATCAATAATCATGAACCTGCCAACCAGCTTTATATTGTTATATCACCAACCTCTCTATCAATAATCATGAACCTGCCAACCAGCTTTATATTGTTATATCACCAACCTCTCTATCAATAATCATGAACCTGCCAACCAGCTTTATATTGTTATATCACCAACCTCTCTATCAATAATCATGAACCTGCCAACCAGCTTTATATTGTTATATCACCAACCTCTCTATCAATAATCATGAACCTGCCAACCAGCTTTATATTGTTATATCACCAACCTCTCTATCAATAATCATGAACCTGCCAACCAGCTTTATATTGTTATATCACCAACCTCTCTATCAATAATCATGAACCTGCCAACCAGCTTTATATTGTTATATCACCAACCTCTATCAATAATCATGAACCTGCCAACCAGCTTTATATTGTTATATCACCAACCTCTCTATCAATAATCATGAACCTGCCAACCAGCTTTATATTGTTATATCACCAACCTCTCTATCAATAATCATGAACCTGCCAACCAGCTTTATATTGTTATATCACCAACCTCTCTATCAATAATCATGAACCTGCCAACCAGCTTTATATTGTTATATCACCAACCTCTCTATCAATAATCATGAACCTGCCAACCAGCTTTATATTGTTATATCACCAACCTCTCTATCAATAATCATGAACCTGCCAACCAGCTTTATATTGTTATATCACCAACCTCTCTATCAATAATCATGAACCTGCCAACCAGCTTTATATTGTTATATCACCAACCTCTATCAATAATCATGAACCTGCCAACCAGCTTTATATTGTTATATCACCAACCTCTCTATCAATAATCATGAACCTGCCAACCAGCTTTATATTGTTATATCACCAACCTCTCTATCAATAATCATGAACCTGCCAACCAGCTTTATATTGTTATATCACCAACCTCTATCAATAATCATGAACCTGCCAACCAGCTTTATATTGTTATATCACCAACCTCTCTATCAATAATCATGAACCTGCCAACCAGCTTTATATTGTTATATCACCAACCTCTCTATCAATAATCATGAACCTGCCAACCAGCTTTATATTGTTATATCACCAACCTCTCTATCAATAATCATGAACCTGCCAACCAGCTTTATATTGTTATATCACCAACCTCTATCAATAATCATGAACCTGCCAACCAGCTTTATATTGTTATATCACCAACCTCTCTATCAATAATCATGAACCTGCCAACCAGCTTTATATTGTTATATCACCAACCTCTCTATCAATAATCATGAACCTGCCAACCAGCTTTATTTGTTATCTCACCAACCTCTCTATCAATAACCATGAACCTGCCAACCAGCTTTATATTGTTGTATCACCAACCTCTCTATAAATAATCATGAACCTGCCAACCAGCTTTATATTGTTATATCACCAACCTCTCTATCAATAATCATGAACCTAATCTGAGCAGTCTGGTGCTTAATAGAATGCTTATATAAAGCATTAGATAATCTCTTATTCTTTATGTCACTTGTGCTCAGAGATGCGAATTCTCAAAGTGTGTTTGGATTGTCCATCATAAAAGGCAGAACAGGTGCATGTAGCCAAATAAATCACCCATTCCATGCTTAGAGGTATTTTTGCTGGTGAATTGTGTAGATTTTGTTGCATATTTACAAAATTAACAATGACAACAGGGGCAGCATGCTATGAGTCTACTAACCTACTTCATGGGGTGCTGCCCCTCTGGTCATTGTTATATAAGCATTCTATCAAGCACCAGACTGATCAATTTAGGTTTATGATTATTTATAAAGTGGTTGGTGATGTAACAATATAAAGCTGGTTAACAGAAGTCATGATGATAAACTTAATTGATGTAACAATATAAAGCTGGTTGGCAGGTTCATGATTATTGATAGAGAGGTTGGTGATATAACAATATAAAGCTGGTTGGCAGGTTCATGATTATTGATAGAGAGGTTGGTGATATAACAAACCATTGACCAGGCTGAGAGGAAGGTTGGTGTATAAAGCTTTGTTCTGATTGACCAATGAGGAAGGGATGATAACTGTTTAATACAAAACTGGTTGGCAGGTTCACCGATTATTGTCAGAGAGGTTGACCGATATATTGACTAAAAGCTTGGTTGGCACGGAAGTTCATGATTATTGATAGAGAGGTTGAACAATATAAAGCTGGTTGGCAGGATATTATTGATAGAGAGCTAATAAAGCTGGTTAGCAGGTTCACACGGCCGATAGAGAGTTATGATATAACAATATAAAGTTGGTTGGCATGGTTCATGATTATTGATAGAGAGGTTGGTGATATAAAAATATAAAGCTGGTTGGAAGGTTCATGGTTATTGACAAAGAGGTTGGTGGTATAACAATATAAAGCTGGTTAGCAGTTATTGATAGAGAGGTTGGTGTTATAACAATCAAGCTGGTTGTGAGGTTCATGGAATTATTGATAGAGATATAGCTGTATAAAGCTGGTTGGTAACGCGGTTCATGATTATTGATAGAGAGGTTGATGATATAACTGGCAAACAAAGCTGGTTGGCAGGTTCATGACCGTGATGAGAGAGGTGTTGGTGATATAACAATATAAATCTTTAACAAGGTTCATGATTATATATAGAGAAGTTGGTGATATAACAAATGTAAGCTGGTTGGCAGGTTCAATGGATAGAGAGGTTATGATGACCGCAACAAATATAAAAGCTTTGGTGCGGCATGGATTTCAATGATTATTGATGAAAGAGGTTGAGGTGACTATAACAAAGCAAAGCTTTGGTTAAGGTTCTGGTATTCATGACTAGAGAAGGTTACATGGCAACAATTTCCTGGTGGTTGGCAGGTCTCAAGGATTATTGATCTATGAGAGTGTTGGTGATATAACAAAATAAAGCTGGTTAGGCAGTTTCATGATTATTGATAGAGAGGTTGGTGATGGCAACAATATAGAGCCATATTATATGGTCTATGATTATGGATAGAGAGGTTGGTGATATAACAATATAAAGCTGGCTACAGGTTCATCATTATTGATAGAGAGGTTGGTGATATAAGAACATAAAGCCGGTTACAGGTTTATGATTATTTATAGAGAGGTCAGGATATAACAAATAAAGCTATTGGCATGGTCTATACTATTGATAGAGAGGTTACGACTATAACTAATATAAAGCTTGGTTAACGAGATTCAAGGATTATTGATAGAGAAACGGTTACATAACGGCAATATAAAGCTTCGGTTGTGAGGTTCATGATTATTGATAGAGGCGTTGATGATATAACAATATAAAGTTGATTTGGCAGGCCATGATGTATTAATAGAGAAGGTTGGATGATATAACTGGAATATAAAGCTGGTTGGCACGGTTCATGATTATTGAAATGATAAACAATAAGGTTGGCGGAAAGTTGATATCATGTTCATGTATATGAGGTTGATACAAAGTGTTGGTTGATGATAGAATGATGATATAACAAATGGTTGGGTTCATGATTGATAAGTTGTATAACAAATCTGGTTGGATTATAATAAAATAAATGTGTCATATATGAGTTGGTATATAAAAAGGTGAATATAT